>NC_056737.1:1357088473-1357150973 GCF_019279795.1 Protopterus annectens
AAAAATACAGTTGCTAGATAAATAGAAGTGGAAAGCCACAAAAATTATACTTAAATCAGGTAAAGTCGCTTTTTTAGCTCTCTGAAGCTTGGATTACTCTGCTGGCCACCACGAGGATCTGTGCTGAGTAGGTACAAGCCAAAAAACGTGCGTTTAGCATTTTTTATATCAGGGGCTGAAAGAAGCTAGGAACTGGCCCAAAACGACCAATAAACTACAAGTTACTGGCTGAAACCTCACAAAACTGGACCAACAGGCAGCTCAATGCTTCCCACTCCCACTGGTAAGCAAGGGAACCTCCTCTGTTCCAAATTAGGTAAAGATTCAGTAACAGGAACTGCAAACAAAGCCCAGGGATCAGCAAGCTCTGAAACTGGACTATTCTAGCTTAGTAAGGCGGGAAAACAAGAGATATTTTTTTTTTTTTTTTCAGAAAACAAGCAGAAACAGATACAGTAAACACTTATAAATGCTATAAATCGCTATCACAGCCTACACAAACAATTTGCAACAGTTACAGATTTTAAAAGTAACAAATTGAGAAACAAGTGCAAAAACAGAATAAATGCAGAAAAACAGTAACAATGTATCAGCAAGCAGGCGAAATACAGTTGCTAGATAAATAGAAGTGGAAAGCCACAAAAATTATACTTAAATCAGGTAAAGTCGCTTTTTTAGCTCTCTGAAGCTTGGATTACTCTGCTGGCCACCACGAGGATCTGTGCTGAGTAGGTACAAGCCTGGAAAATAATTGTTTCCTTTTGTTATAGAGTTTATTTATTGCTGATGTCCACCAGACAGGTATACTCTTCCTTGCCCATATACTGCTTTGGTTTAGTTTTGGATATTGGTACCAGTTCCTACAGAGGGGGGTGGGGCTTTGAAGCTGTTTATACCATCTCTCAGGAGGCTGTAATCAGCTTTGGAGAAGTTTTTATGTCTGATCATAGCTAGAGGGGGGTTGGGAGAGATGGTGACTTCTAAAGTCACTACTTTGTGGTCAGATCTTACCAGGGAGGATGATAATATAGGGATGCTGGTTACTCATGTTGGTTAATACCAAATCCAAGATATCATCATCTCTTGTGGGGGTATCAACTAGCTGTTCCGAGGCATTTGCATTAACAAAATCAAGGTATCTCTGGACATTTGTGTTCTGGCATGAGTAGTTCTTTCAATCTATGTTTAGGAAGTTAAAGTTCCCAAGGGTCAGGGTTAAGGGTTGAATCTTGATAGATTCAAACAGGTCCAAATAGGCGTACTGGGCATCTTGAGTCAGATTTGGTTGCTCGTAGCTAGTTATGATTTGAATGGGGGTCTTGTCAATGGTTAACTGCATGTGGAGTGCCTCCTGTGTGACATATTGTTTAACCAGCATGGAGGTGTGTATGCCTTTAATGTATATTGAAACTCCACCTCCTTTGGCTTTACTACCCACAGTTTGGGGTCTACATGTATGATAGGATGAGTAACCAGGTAAGGCTGGGGTGCTGTCTACAGCTTTGAAGCAGGTTTCTGTGACTGCACAGATGTCAGAATTTTTCAGGGTTAGGAATGTTTGCAATGAGTGCAGTTTCATGTTTGGACTCTTAGCATGTAGCAGCATGACCTTTAATTTGTGTTTTGTTGATATTTTTATGTTGGTAGTTTTAACCTCATCACTTTTCCTAAAAAAGACACTATAGGGGAGCCAAGAGCATTTGCCAGAAGCCTGAAGCCCAGGTGAGACAGATGCAGGCCATCTTTGGCAAAGCATCGTGGTCCATTGATCATATCTTCCCAGGCTGTCAGGTACTGGATCCCCCTGGAATGACACCAGAAACTAAGCCAATTGTTAAAGTCAGTCATTTTCTGTTTGTATTGTGGCATCCTTCTGGGTGATGGCAGAATGCTGCTTAAGGCTAGGGACATACCTGGCTGGGACACATAATCAGTGAGCTCAATCATGTTTCTCTTCATATAGTCCAGACAGGTATGTCTCAATTCATTCATGCCAACATGGACTATGACAGAGTCATAACAGTACCTGTTGTTGAGAGACTTGAGTGCGTATATGATGTGGCAGATTCTAGCACCTGACAAACAACTAACTGTGACTTTCTCCTTATCCAGCCTGGTGAGAGGCACAGCTGTGTGTCTCACAATGGAGTCTCCTATGACTAACATGTTGGGTTTATGGTGAAGCCTTAGTGGTTATGAGGCAGAGGTGTGTGGACTATGCATGGTATGTGGTGTGAAGGTCTGTGGAGGCTGTGTGTGTTTTTGCTATACACAATGATACTTACAAGTGCAATAAATTAACTGTTTCAAAAAGAAAATATATAACCAAGATATGTGGGGGGCTTCTCCCCCCACACCCCCCTCCATACCCCCTTACTTTATATACTAACTCAAGGGAAGCACTACAGTGGGGAAAAGGCCATTTATAACTTTCAATGAAATGAGTTTCAGTCAAGTGAGTTTTCAGTGAAGTGAGTTTTCAGTGAAGTGGTCCTAGTAATTTCATTTTCAATTAAGAGAGTTTTCAATCAACCATAGTAGACCCATATATATATATAAACATAAAAGCACCCTCTTACTGCAAGACATCTGCAATGTGACAAAGTGGGGGGATAAAGGGCAAACAATAGTGACATATTTGGAATATGGCTGTTCTATGGGTAGAAGTCTGCTAGAGTGGCATGGTTTGATTTAATATATATTTTTCAGGTCTGAAACACAAATGATTGTCATCATTTACTGATGCCAATGCTCACATCATCCTAATGATTCATCAGAAACCCACAACTGTTATCCGGAACAGTCCAAACACATGAGCTATGCATCTGGACAGTGTCTAGACATCTAGACAGTGGAGAGGTATGACTGCAGTCATGTAACAGAAGAGAAAAACACTGAGAGCTGCCAACCATTTCACCCAGCACCTTCTGAACCACAGTAAGACCAACATGACACTACCCCAAATCAGCTCGGAGGAATTACCCATGTATTTGCAAATATATCATGCACTACAGGGATGTAACTGTAGGGAAAGGCAGACATTGGTGATAATTGTCCACCCACACCCATTCGCACCACAGTCACAGCAACATACCAGTACCGCAAATGAACTCTAGAGTATAATGACTGTTTGAACAAACATATCCTGATTGCCAGTCACACACTACACCGACATATACTGCCCCAACTCACAGTCTACTGGGAGTCCTGAGATTTTACAGGACATTTCTCAGTCTGTCCCTACAAACATATACACCTGATAGACCACCAGCAACTGTAGCAGCATGCACAGTCAGATAGAAAATGATCTATGACACCCACATCTGCTACTTTGCCTAATTGGCCCAACAAACATTTACACACAACACTGTTACATAGTCTTGACAGTCTGTTAACAATGGTTAGACATACATAACTCTCAACTGTAGAGATTTCCACAGAATGTCCAGGGAATGGGACCATATTTATGGCCACTGCTGCATAATACTTCTGGGAGTCTTCTAAGTCACTGGGATGATATCAGGAGTGTAGTCACTAAATAATGCTATACCATACCTCTGAACCTCTTACTGCAAGACATCTGGACAAAGGCTGACATACCTGGGGACAGGGGGACAAAATGAGGGGCATATCTCACATAATGGTGTTACAAACTGAAATAGTTGCTGGTGTTACAGAGTGTGTTGTAACATAACATCCCTGAAGGATATGATGTGTGAAACACAAATGGATGTCAACATTTCCTAACTACAATCCTCACATTATACTGATTTCTCAAAAACAGAAATTGTCTGAGGAATAGACCAAACATAACAGGCAAACCTCTGGGTAGTCTGTGGACATCTGGACAGTTGAGAGGTATGTAAGAGACACATCACTGTCAGACGTCAAGTCGCACAGAACATGCATGTGCAGACAAACCCTGTTAATCTAGCAATCTTCTATGTGTATAACACCAATACTTATTTACAATCTGTACCCAATTCTGGAACTTTGGCTCATATGTTATTGGACTGTCCACATTTCTTGTTCTGAGAGGTGTTTCCACCTACCATTTGTGAAGCTGTACCCCCCACACCTCCATAATGTCCTCCTCACAGGCAAGAAAAAGGAGCGAGGCCCACATGAAGGACTTAATTATAGCACTGTGTTGCTATGGCATTGGGTAATGGAAAGACAACACAGCCGCTCTGGATGCAAGTAGCAAGTGGGAGACACCAATTGGTGCACAGGCCATCACCTGCTCATGAGCATTACCTCCAAAAGGCAAGCTGCTGTCTATGCAACACAGGTTTGAACCCACCTACACAAAGACAGACTGCGTCTACATAATTTGCATAATTCTGAGGAAACCCTTCAGCACTATAACAGGTATGTCAGTCACTTAAGCTTGTAATGGAATGCAGAAGGGGGGATGCAATAATGTGAATTAGGAAGTTAAACACTAGGTTGAAACAAGACCTGCTGGACTCACATGCTGTTTGGCACTTATGGCCATTCATGTTGGCCCTGTCTGCAGTGACATAGATCACAACTCTGGCTCCTGAGTCATCCCAGCAAAGGTAAGCTCATGTGTGACTACTACTGGAGTGTCTGTTGTCCAGTACTGACCGTGACACTGCTAGGCCAGCTACCTGGGATGCTATAAATATCCATATGTCACCTGAGAATGCTACCATGATACATATGCTTGTCTTACAAATGTAAGAGACTTATATAAGGTGTGTGCATAGTAAACAACAGGTGCAGAAGTGTGTGTTGAACTGTAAGTTATATACTGAGCCCATACCTGTCAACTGTCCAGAGTTTTGCAGATTGACCACATTGCCTCATATTTGTAGTCAATGCCTCATACAGTTGCGTATTGTCTGGAAAAATCACTGGCAACTCATTAAAGACTGAAGTCGTAACATAATAGCATACATTTGTGCATCAGATGTCATATCCTGCAGCGTAGTCCTGTGAATGTGAGACCGTCTTTGCTAGCAACTAAGTGTGTTACAGCTAGATGTATAGCAGATGTCTTACTCTAACAGGAGCTAGGTGTCTTAGCATGAAACCCATGTCAATGCAAGCGTATCTTGTCCTGTAGGATGCTGATATTTGTGGAGGCACTGATACCTGCTTTGTAGGTGTGGAGAGCACATTAACCTTGCCAGGTTACTCATCCCATCATACATTTAGACCCCAAATGGAGGGCTCCAAAGCAACAGGAGGTGCAGTTTTAAACATTATCATACACATACACACCTCCAGGCTGGCCAAACAGTAAGACACACAGGAGACATCACAAGTGCAGTTAACTGTTAACAAAACACCTACTCAAATCATAGCTAGCTACAGACCTCCAACCATGACTCTGGACACCCACCACACCTGTCTGGACCTGCTGAAATCTGTCAAGATTCAACCATCTAAACTGCTCCTGGGTGACTTTAACTAACCAACCATAGTGTGCATGACCTATGCTACCTGAACATGAATGCACAGAGATTCATCGGCTTTGTCAATGGCAATGCAGCTGGTCAACACTCCTACGACAAGTAGAAATATGCTGTACCTGGTCCTAACCAACATGAGTAGCCACTGTAGCACCCCTTAAGGTGTCATCCTCCTTGGTAAGATCTGGCCACTTAGCCATCACTGTTCAGGTCACCATCACCCCTGCCCCCCATCAGGGTCAAACAAAATAAACTTTACAAAAATGACTATAAATCTTCTCTGAGCAGGTAGACATAGCTTTACAGCCACTGTCCCATCAGTTGGAACTAGCAGTAGTGTCCAAGCCCACACCACAATACTATGTAAGACCTGCATATCTATATGGACTCAGCAATACCTGACAGGACAACATCATCTCCCTCAAGGTGAGGTACCATCTGTGGTGGAAAGCAGCAATATACAAATACCATAATAGGTGGCAATAATTGCATGACAGGGCCAAGATGGAGCAGGTGCCTAATTGGAAGCAATGTCACCTTGGTCTAAACAAACTAATAAGGTCACAGGTGAATTCCCTAAGGCTATCTTTGAGTGCAAATTGGACATATCCACCAAGGCCAATCACTAGGTCTTTCACACATATGTCTGCATTCCCAGGAGCAACACCCAAATCTGCTCTGTAGTGGTGGTCAATAACACCACATACACATATGGCATAGATATAGCCAACCTGCTGCAGATAGGTGAAGTGTAAACATCACCCCCTTGTTCCCTCATTGGTACACATGTGCATGCACAGCATCTGCCCCCCTCCCCTCATCATCAGGAAGCAGGTCCACAATGCCCTCTCAAAGGCAAGACACAGGAGTCTCCATAGGCCTGATATCATCCCTGGCTGCATCCTACATGAACTCAGGCATGTGCTCTCAGCTCCATTACACACTGTAGTCAACCAAAGCCTAAGCACCAGTGTCACCCCCATCTGCACAAAGTATAGCCACTGTCATCCCTATACAAAAAGGTGGATCAATCTACTGACCCAGACAATCATATGCACATGAGCCTAACTAGCCTGATCTGCAAGGTCATGGAAGGCAATATCAAGGACATTATGAACAGGGACATTGGCAACCTCAAAATGCTTGACCCCACACAGTGTGATATTGTAAAGGGAGATCAGGCTGGTTAAACCTGGTGAACTTCTCTGAAGTGGTCAACAAACACAAGGATGAGGGTAAAATGATGAACAATGCCTACATTCACCTAGCCCAATTCTCTCACAATACTCCTCAGGTGGCAAGGATACAAAAGCCTGCGCATCTAGGCATCAACATGTATGTTATCAGATGGATAGGTAACTGGTTCAATGATAGTACCCATGCAGTCAAAGTAGCAGAAGCCACCTCTAGTAGTAGACTCTTCCAGAGTGGTGTACCCCGCTGATCAGTCTGGGGGACTCTACAGTTTGAGATATGTGTTTCTGAGGTACAAAACAAAAGCAGTGGTCTGTGGCTGACAAGGTTTACAGATGCTTGCAAGCTGGCCATTGTCTTACATTCCCCTATTTATGTGAACATCCTCCAAGAGGCTCTCACCCAAATTAATGACTGGTGCAAGAAACATTGTCTGAAACTGAATGCCAGGAGATGCATCATTTTCCCTGCTGTGGTAAATGTCATCCACACTAATTATAACAATAATAATGTACTGAGCATGCAATCAGGTGTGAGGAGACTTGTGCATCCAGGTTAATAGCAACTTGACAGTTTCCCACCATATGAGCACTATTGTACAGACAACTGTATACAAGGCTCTCCTCACAAATATGGGTATGTCATCCAGGAACCAGGAGGCCACAACATTCCTGTACGCCACCGTTATCAGATGCATTACGAAGTACAATGGCTGCTTTGGCATGTAGCTTGCCAAGCAAATGCAGCAGTTTCAGAGACCACAGAGGTTCCTGACCAGACAAATCCAGGGTCTGCGACACCTATCCTATACAGATAGGCTGAAAGCTCTTTCCCTGTACTCAGTCTCATACAGACTGACCATAGGTGATCTGTGTCTGGCATACAAGGCCATTTCCAAACTAGCCTTGATGGCATTTCTGCATATCTGTAAGACAAACCTTAATCATGCAACATGCACGCAATGTCCTCACCTGGTCTGTGACATGTATAGTACTTGTTGGTGGGATAGTGTAGCGTCCCACACAATGCACTGTCTGTAAAGTACACTCCCTTCCATTGTCTAGCAGAGTACATGTATAGCCCTCTTGAAGAAGAAGCTGGAATGACTGCATGGGAAATGAATAAGACATCCCTGGGATCCTGCATGTGTCCCAGCTGGACAAGGGACACAGGTGCTGGCTTTGAAGCAACATGAACAAAAGTCTGGGTTGGGCTTATGAGGGTATCAGGGCCAATAGTCTGGTATCATCTCATGAGGCTATGCACCTAGTACTTTACATGTTTCTTGAATGTATTGCAGACTATCCTGCAATGTTGTCTGAAATTAATCCCTGTGAGTCTGAACTGGGTAGGTACTGCAGTGATGGTGTATACTCTTGTCCCTTCATCAGTTATCATCACATATCATTACACCTTGTAATTGTGTATGATTTGCATAGCAGTATGTCAGTTCTTACAGTACTTGCACATGCACTTGGTGACACTGTATCGCTCACTCCAATAGCCTTGGTCTTGGTCACACTTACCATTATGCTAATAGGCCCATCACACAGTAGGATTTGTCACCCTCTGTTGTTGGCCTTACAGTAGCTGTGAAAGAGATGGATTGTGGAAGGCAGAACTACTGTAAGGTCTGGCCTGAAGGACCCACAGGTGTCAAAGCTGTGCCAGACTTTACCAGGAGTGTGTGTGTGTGTGTGTGTGTGTGTGTGTGTGTGTGTGTGTGTGTGTGTGTGTGTGTGTGTGTGTGTGTGTATCAACAAACATACTGCAGGGTATTACTTTACATATGTTGTCTTCCCCTCACAGGTGAACATGGGGTTGATGTCTCTCCCTCTCACAACCTGATGTTAGTGTCTTAGCAGACTCCCATGATAATGGTGGTCATAGTGAGGCACAGGCAGGGTTGTTGGGGACTGAATATGTGGCAATGTTTGGTATTCCACTTTCACCCACCATGTCCCCGCACACTGTCAGTATGCCAACACATACCCAGTCCCCAGCAGCCACAGATAATGGAAGTTGGAGGGTGGTGGCATGGAACAGGCTAGTGTGTTGACTATGGCAAGTGTGAGTGTAGACACCAGCCATAGAAAGAAAGGAGCAGAGGTCACACAAAGGCAGATGGACAGGTTTGCTCGATGGAGGACTGCTTCCCATCAAGCCCCTGTCGTAAGTGCAACAGCAGGTGTCACCAGATGCATGTTATAGTCCATCATGGAGGCACAGGTGCATACTGACTGCAACACCAGCCAGATGCTCAGGGTCATGACAGCAAAGCTCCCTGCCATGTGTGATGACCTCAACGGAACTTGTGATGCCATGCGTCATTTGTCCAATGTCATGGATAGACAGCGGGGTGAGACATTGTCACTGTTTGACAGTGCAATATCTGTGCTTGAGCATGTGGTGGGAATAGGGTATCGGCCAGGTGGAAGTAGGACAAAAACATGATCAGCTGGGAGGCCACGTGTCCATGCACATTCACAGTCCTGTAGTGGCAGTACCACCAGCACTACCTGAGGGAGGGTGCTGTCCACACCACACAGGAGCAGGCCATAGGCATGTTTTCCTGGCCAGCCCCATCATGGATGCGGATCTAGCAGACAGCAGTCACCATCGGTGAGTAGTACTGCATCCATCCTTGAGCCTGGTGGTGCCAATGAGACTCCTGGCAGAAGCAGTTCCTGCATCCCTGCCTGGAGACAGTGAACTGTACATCCTGCCATGTACGGTCCATGGCTGTCCAATATAGCCCTGTGTTAGGTATCCACATGGCTTGATGGTGTGCAGACAAACACTTGCACATCCCTATCACAGGCCAGTCACCACCAGACATGCACAGCTCCTCTGCATGGCCCACTTAAACACCACCCCTCCAAACACACACACATACACACACACACACACACACACACACACACACACACACACACACACACACACACACACACACACACACGATGTCGGCCTCTGGCAATCCAACACTACACTCTGTGCATGTGATGATACTTGTACCGCAACCCTGTTATCCATACTATCGATGCAGAGGCATACTCATATGGGTCTGATGCACAGGGTTACTATAGTACAGTGTAGCAATGTAATGCTGTGTAAGCTGCTGTCTGCTGGCAATAGTTATGGGTACACATCGAGGTGTATGTACTTTGTTAGCCATTATGCACTATTGCTGTTAGTACTGCTGACTGACTGTAGTGTCACGTACTGTATTCTGTTTGTGTTCCAGGTGTCTGTGTGTCTGCAGGCTGTGGGCCTGCTGACAGTAACAATGATGAGTAAGGCAGAGTGGAAACACAATGACCTTTTCATAGCCAAGGTACAGCTGTATATGTACATGTTTACCAGCTGTCTTTACATGCAACAGTGTATGAGGGGCAATTGTATCAGACAGTGTGACCTTGCATACATACCACTGACAGCCACCTAGCCTTCATACATGTTATCTAGGTGTTCTGTAGGACTGCAGGCTCACACATACAGAGGAGGTTACTTGAGTACTGGCACTAAGTCCCTCACAACCGTAGCCATTACTTTAACTACAACAGATTCAGCTATCAGCACCTGTTGTCCCTGCCATTTCTGTCCCATCCACTCAACCATCATGCAGTTGATGAGGGTATGCCTGGTACTGTGCATGACAGGTTTGGGGTATGTATTCCTGACACAGATCAGCCTGTGTTAATCTAACCTGACAATCACCAGCATGCGTGTCTGCTATCTCATTTGCATGTCTGGCCTCTCATGCTATAATGTGCACACAGAGTCATAGTCCTGTACATGGGGCAGCTGATGAAGGGCTGAGCACAGCCCCTACCTGCACAGTCTTATGGACGATAGTGCTAGATACATAACACAAATAGCACAGATGTACTGTAGTGTGACAGTGTCTGACACTCCCATTCAAGTGGGTGACAATTGCAGGAGCTGTTAGGATTGCCAATGATGGGTTCAGAGGCACTTAACATGTTAGAGCCATCTGACACACACACACACACACACACACACACACACACACACACACACACACACACACACACACACACACACACACACACACCACTGCATGGAGACTTTCTTTGAAACACACATGCATGTGGAGGTGACACTTCTCAGAGTAGATGACCTACCCATCTATTAATGTACAATACACAGTGATATGACCATTGCATGCACCACAGTGGCTTGGTGTTAGAAACTGTGTAACTGTGCTTGTACAGTGGATGGCATCTGTATGGGCTGACACTAGGTTGGCAATGAGGGAGTTCACATGGTGGAAGTGGAACACAGAATGGTATAGCCATCAGATACACACATTAAAGACAGCCACAGGGGCTGTGCATATAGAAACACATACACAGTTGCCAGTAGACATATTAGTAATCCTCAAAAAAAAAACTAGAAACAATATCTAAAGACCATAAAACAATGAAAATAATCTTCTCCACTAGTACTAGGAAAATACAGACACAAGCAACTAGCACTTTCATTCACTTTTATTCTCTGTGAACTTCTTCAGAAGCATTGAACTCCACCCTCTCACACAATTTATAACAAAAATACTTATCACGTGTCAAATGATGTCATTAAATCACTTAACTCACGTTCAAATACAAACTCATTATATGCATAAAAATATATTTAAAAAAATGTTTATATAAGGATATTTAAACATATTTAACATTTAAATGTTACATTGAGTAATAAAAAATAAATAATCACATATACAAACATATTTGTATGTATATGCGAAACCAACTATTGTTTCATCAATAAAAAACACTTTATATTAATGGTTTTGTTCAAACCTGGCTTATTATCTGCCCCAAAATGAAGTTGCCATAGGGACTCTTTACATTCTAAAAGTGTTTTACAATCTCCCATATAGGCTATTTGCTTAACACTGTCTAACACAGAAAAAACACATTTCTTGAAATCAGAACACACTAGGGAATGCCTTGCTAGTGCATTAGTTTGTTCTTTTTCTTAATAGCTAAAATATGTTCACTAATCCTTGTCTTTAAACATCTTGTGGTCATTCCAATGTAATAACTGGGACATGAAAGGCAATGAGCAACATAAACAACCATCTCACTATTACAAGTGTAATAACTTTTACACCAATAAGTTCTTTTCATATGATTAAAGTACACCAATGAACAGTTGCTAATGCATCTACATTGCCTACAATTATTGCAAGCATAAGTTCATTTAGTTGTAATAAGGCTATCTTTGTTGTCTTTTTCCATATTAGCTCCATACTCCAATAAATTTTTGATGTTACAAGTTATTTTAAATGTAAAATTTGGACGCGTGCCTATTACTTTCTCAAAGTCCTGATTACCTAATAATACTTTCCAATTGTCCACTATGATGTCCTTAATGTACCACATTTCATTGGTAATAGATAAAGTGAAAGCACAGGAAAAATCTTTCCTGTTGTTATCTGTTACTTGTTCAACATTTCCTATATTTGTACTTGACAAAATAGGACAGGCTTTTCCCTTTCTTAAAGCCAAAACCTCATTTTCAATAGGTTTTAACTAAAGCCTATCATATCCTCTTGCCTCAAAAAATAACCTCAAGTTTTCCATTTCTCTAAAGAATGTAGTATCTACTGATGTGAGCCTACTGAGTCTTATCAGCTGTCCCTTAACAACTCTTTTTTTCATATGCGGCGGATGTAAGCTATCCTTGTGTAGATATTGATTTACAAAAATGGATTTTCTATAAATGTTACTAATGAACCTTTTTGACTCAAAGTCATAGGACAAATTAATATCCAAAAAATTCAAGCTATGACCATAACCACCTATGGTGAACTTCAAAAATCTGTGGTACTATTGAGATAAATACAGTCATCAAATTCTTCAAAAGTGCCTCTCCATAGGAAAAACAAATCATCAATATAACGACGATAAAAAATAATCTTTTTATCAAACATATTGTTGAAAATGAATTTGTTTTCCCAATTTGCCATCACAAGATTAGCAAATGCTGGGGCCACTCTTGCCCCCATTGCTACCCCGGATGTCTGCTTGTACAATTGATTATTGAACTTAAAAAAATTATTACCTATTACAAGCTCCATAAAGGGGTAGGCTGTATTTATCCTGATATTATCAAGTATGCTGTTATTAGTTAAATATTGTCTAAGATAGTCTATACCTGTTTCTTGGTCTATACAGGTATAAAGAGAAGCCACATCTAAGGCAGCAAAGCAAAAATATTCTCTTTGTAAATCCAAGTCTCTTAGCAGCTCTAATAAGTGCCAGGAGTCTTTGAGGTAAAATTTTGAGGCTTGCATAATAGGATTTAGGATATACTCCAGCCAAATGGAAAGGGTTTCAGTTTTTGACCTGGCTCCAGATATTATAGGCTTAAAGGGAGGGTTAATACTGTATTTTTGTATTTTTGGAATACCGAAAAAAATTGCCATCTTCCGATGTTCCACTTGTAAATAGATATAACTTTCATGATCTAATTCCTCCTGACAAAACATATCAAATAAATATGTATTCAGTCATAAATAACTTGCTTTAATACACGCAAGATCCACTTTTTTATATGTCACTTAATCATTCAACATATCTTCTATAGATCTGATATATTCACTTTGGTCCATAATTACTATCTTACCACCTTTATCCGCTCTCATAACCCTCAGTTGTTTATTACCACATAAAGCTTTCAATGCCTGGATTTCCAGATCATTTAATTTACCAATGTTTTATCTACTTTCACATTTCTGAACCCTGTTTCACAGAGATTCTGAAATACTCGGAGTGTTTCTAATAAAGGGCGATTAAAAGTAGTTATTTTTCTAGGACCTATAGTGTATGAATCACAATTAACATCTTGCATGATATATTTTAAATTTAATTTTCTTAAAGCAAGTCTGAAATTTACAATTACTCTGGCTAAATTCATAGTATTTCCAGGAATGAAAGAAAAACCTTTTTTCAAAAGGTCAATAACAGAATGTGACAAAACTTCTTTAGAAAAATTTAAAATTTCTATGCCATAAGATGTAGTCTCAGACCTAATTACCATTTCTTTTTGTTCCCTCCCCTCCCCTTTCCTTTGTTCTGTACTACTTTGGTCCAAGTAGGTCCCCATTTGTTCCCTGTTGATCCACCAAAAAAGGACCTCCACTTTTAGAACAACCAGCTCCTTTTGTAACATGTGAATTAATAGTAGTGTTAGAAACTTGCATATCTGCCAAGTGAACATTAACAGTATTTGTAAAATTTTGATTATTCTCAACATTTTTTAGTTCAGTTGCACTATTGTTGTTAATAACACCATCTGAATTTAAACACAAAGACAAATTATGTCCATTAGTGTCTTTCACAGCATTTAAATTGACATTTTGGTTAGACAGTTCTTTATTGTCTTTTACATTATATGAAATTTTGTTTTTGTAAGCAAAAATATCACGTTGTAGTTTTTCTTTTTTTTCTTTCTTGCTACAGTTGTAACTCTATAACTATCAGCCTTGGCTGCAATACCACAAAACAAATGGTCATATTAATGGCAAACAAGAAATGTTCTTAATATGCTCATCTGCTGTACTCATATAGTTTCTAATATCTTCCAACTGTTTGTAATAATGTTCTACCAAAACGCACATTAAATTAATGCCTGTGTGCATATGTGTGCATATAGAAACACATACACAGTTGCCAGTAGACATATTAGTAACCCTACATATCCACTTGCATGTACTATATTGCTGCGGATACATGACATGCTCCACATAGATTATATACATGGGACATAACACACAGCCTCTTACAACAGGTATTGTTGTGAATGACTTCATGGATGGTGGGATAACCCACCAGACATAGCAACTGGTCTTGTCTTCTGCTCCTACAAACCTGCACAAGTAATAAAGTGACAGACTTTGTATCAGCATGATGTGTCAGTCAGGTATGATGTCTGATGCTGGCATGTGTGTCACTATGGTACCTGTGACATATTTAGCAATGATATCACAGGAATACTCATTGTTAGGAGACACAGACCACATATAGGATGCAAACATGTGGATATTCCATGTGCATCTGTACAGATGACTGGTATGAGCTGTATAGTGTTACATGGTGCATGTGAGGCAGATGCCATTAACAGGCTCTTTAAATTAATGTCATAGGTAGGGGGTTGGCAGGCCTTAAAAGGTATAACCTATACACACAACAGCCACAGCGGATATGCTTCCCAAACACTACTATAGTTGTCAGTATTGAGATTAGAACTCCAACTTATATAATTACTTCTACTATAGTATTGTGCAGTTATTGCGCATGCCACAGAGTGAGGGGATTACAAGTGTATACAGGTACATCTAAGGAGAATTACATCAGCAGGCCTTGTAAAGCAGAGCAATGGGACGTGTACTGGATGGTACATGCCTCAAAATGGTATAAGCCACACCCACAGAGGATATGATTATCATCCAAACACATGCACATAGTATCACAGTTGCCAGGATTGAGTTTACAATGCCTACCTATCTAGTTATGTGTTACATAGTTATCACATGTGCCACAGAGCTTATAGGATTTAACAGTGTCACAATGTATGTCTAAGGTGAATTACATCAAGAGCCTTTGTAAAGTATGGCAATGTGAAATGTACTGGGTGGGAAGGGCATCAAAATACATTACCCTACAAATATACACACTTAAAAACACCTTCACACACACACACACACACACACACACACACACACACACACACACACACACACACACACACACACACACACACACACACACACACACACACACACACACACACACACACACAAACACACACACACACACACACACAGATGCATCATGAGGGTTATAGGGTTGAGGGCTGTTTAAAGGTACTTCTAAGAGCAATGACATAAGCAGGACTGCTAAAATAGGGCACTGAGAAGTGTTGTGGGTGGGAAAGTCCTCAAAATACTTTGTCTTATGAACATATATACTTACAAACCCTTGTACATACACTTATACACACACACATACATTTGCCAGACCTGAGAATATAATCCTTGCCTATCTAGTTATTTGTGCTATACTGTTACGTAGTTATTGCACACATCACAGAGGTTATATGGCCAAGGGCTGTCCAAAGGTACTTCTGAGGGTAATGACATCAGCAGGACTGCTAAAGTAGGCACTAGGAAGTGTAGTGGTTGGGAATGGCCTAAAACTGTTTCACTTACAAAGAAACACACACACACACACACACATACACACACACACACACACACACACACACACACACACACACACACAGACACACACACACAGACACATACACAAACACAAACAAACACACACTCACACACACACACACACACACACACACACACACACACACACACACACTCGTACATTTGCCAGGACTGGGATTAGAACCCCTACCTATCTAGTAATTTGTACTATAGTGTTACACAGTTATCACACACACTAGAAATCTTTTGGGGCTGGCAAGTGCCCAAAGGTACTTCTAAGGTGAATGACATCAGCAGGACTGGTAAAGTAGGGCATTGAGAAGTGTTGTGGGTGGGAAAGAGCTCAAAATACTTCATCCTGAAAACATACATACTTACAAACACTTGTGTGTGTGTGTATATATATATATATATATATATATATATATATATATATATATATATATATATATACACACACACACACACACACACACACACACACACACACACACACACACACACACACACACACACACACACACACACACACACACACACACACACACACACACACACACACACACACACACACACACACACACACACACACATGTTCCAGAACTGGGATTAGAACCCTTGCCTATCTTGTTAGTCATACTATATTTTTATGTAGTTATTGCATGCACTACAGAGCTTATGATGCTGACAAGTGCCCAAAGGTACTTCTAAGGTGGATGACAACAGCAGGACTGCTACAGTATGACACTGGGAAGTGATATGGGTGGGGGAGTCCCCAAAATACTTTATCCCACAAACATATACACTTACAAACACTTGTACACACATTTATACACACACATTTTCCATTACTGGGACTAGAACCCCTGCCAATCTAGTTATTTACACTATACTGTTACATGGTTATTGCATGTGCCACAGAGGTTATAGGGCTGAGGCTGTGCATAGGTACTTTCAAGGGGAATGACATCAGCAGAACTGCTAAAGTAGGGCACTGGGAAGTGCACTGGGTGGGAATGGCCTAAAATAATTTCACCTACATGCAAACAATCACACACACACACTTACATTTCTTAGGACTGAGATTAGAACCCCAAACTATCTAGTTATTTGTACTAGAGTGTTACACACATGCTACAGAGCTTATAGGGCTGACAGGTGTCCAGTGGTACTTCTAATGTGAATGACAGCAGCAGATCTTGTGAAGAAGGGCAATAGGAAGTGTACTGAGTGGGAACAGCCTCCTAATACTTAAACCTACACACACACACACACACACACACACACACACACACACACATACACACACACACACACACACACACACACACACACATACACACACACACACACACAAAAAACAAAGGCAGGTGATGTGATATTATAACCTCCACCTTAGTACTATTGCACAATGGAACTCGCCTTCATGCTGGCACATGACTGATTACAACTGGTATGCCACTGTCCGCAGCAGGACATCACTCTATGCCATTCAGTGTATCCCTGTGAGTGACTCACTCTCTGTGTGTTCCCCTGTGTGTCTCTCTCTATCACTGTCTTTCTCTCTCTTTCCCATGTCTATGTGTGTGTATGCTTGACATATTGTTCTATGTTGCCCATATATATGTCTGTGTATCATACACAACAGCTGCAGATATATCACGTATTGTCCACCTACAGCTAGCTGAGGGTAATCCTGTCTGATGGGTGCGTGTATGGACAGTTAAGGTGTGCATACCTGTCTGTATGCAAAGACATATATGCACAATACAGTTATATAGTCCGAAGTGGGGTTGCAACATGGCCTTTGATTCTCTAAGTGTAGCAGCATGCCCAATATGACCTATAGTGAGAGGGGGACTCCATTCCAGAGATAGTTGTACTCCGGTCCATGGTTTTGTGTGCTATAGCCATACCACTCAAAAGTAAACAGGACTTTCCTGGAGGTACAGGATTTGTTTTTGCAGATATTTTCTGACATATCTGAAGTCTGACATTGGACTGTATTGTGTCATTACCTAGAGGCAGATATCCTCAGATCATCACAGTGCTTTACCAGAAGAATACAAGATGTATGATGCACAGACCAATATGATGAGCCGGACTATATACATTCTTGTCCAAACAGGCCAGTTGAGAGGTGTGGCTACAGCTGGTTGACTTATGAAGCTGTGTAACAGTCCTGCAACTTGGTGATATACTGGCTGGGGATCTTCTGCTTGTGTGGCATTCTTCTTACCTAAAAAGTCATATCCTAGTGTGGCCATACCTCTCAATTGTACATTTTTTGGCAGATTGTTCAGGCATTTGTCTAGAAGTTTCATCCAGTCTACATAAACTTGTGATTTTATGGCAAGTTAGTTGCATATAATTGATGACTGACATTACAAAATAATGACAGACATTAGTGCTTCAGACTTCATAACCTTCAGACAATTCCTGCTGCTGCAAAACCTGTTATTCTACCAACTTTCTCAGTACGTAAAGGCAATATTTACAACACATGCCTATCATTGGGGCCTTGTCCCACTTTTATTTATGACCTTGTCCAGATGTCTTGCCGTCAGAGGTTGAGAGGATGGGTGTGGGTACACAGTGCAGTCTGCTGTGTAGAAATGTCCATTATATGTGTAGTGTATTCCACATAGCACTCTGACTTCCAGGTATGTCAGTGGCAGAGCAGTACAGAGTAATGTGGTGAATCACTGACAGACTGTTGTGTATAGGTTGATAGGTTGCTATGACATTAGTAGGGTATTGGCCCTGAAGCCCTTATAGCCCATGCAGATGAGAGTGTAGTTCATGTTACAGCATGCCAGCACACAGAGCCCCTGTCTAGCAGGGACACAGGTGGAATCACAGGACTGTATGTTGTGTTTCCCATGCACCTATACAGAGAGCACATCCCTAAGGGTATTAAGGCACTTGGCCTGCTGTTAACAGGGAGTGTATTCCACAGATGGGGGAGTGTGTAGTACACATATCTGTCACACCGACAAGCCGTACTGATATCACAGCCCAGGTTGATGGTTCACCTACAGGTTGATGGAGTGAACCTTGAATTCCAGATGTGCAGCAGTTCCATCAAGGCAGGGTCTGTATTGCTTTGTATGCCAGACAGGAGTCACCTCAGCAGAGTCTGTATGGAATGGGGTAGAGGGACAGTGCTGTTAGCCTATCTGTGTAGGGTAGGTGTTTGGAATTTGGGGTAAGGCCTTAGTGTTTGCAAGACCCTTGTGTGTGGAGTCAACATGGGCTGTGGTATGTAGGTTTGTGGAGTTCTCATTTGATTTTGCCTCTGAGGTGTCCATTGTTTGGGTATTTATTTTGTTGCAGACCTCCACTTACATGGGTGTGTGTTGTGTATTTGGAGGTGATGTTTACTGACTCCATACACTGCATGGCACCTATGTTACTGCCAATTTGTTCTAGTGTGCACATTCACCATTTGTCTGGCCAGTGGTTCCCCTTCCCTCATGTGTGTCTCTTTGTCCTTCTGTAGTCCAGTCACAGCTTTGGCCACAGTGGCAACTGTTATGTATTTGTAATTCTGATGTGAGTGGGGTAAATGCCGTTGCATCACACACAAGGTTGTGGACTTCACACCTCTGAGTGCACCTATTTAGCGGGTTGTCCACCATTGCACCATTCCATTTGCTGTGGTCCTTAGATGGTTTGTGTTGCTATATGTTATTATGAGGCTACATGTGGGCCTAGCTGTCATACCGTCACAGACTGACGTCTGAACAGACCCAAATATGACAGTCAGACAAAGGCCCACACATGGGGACAGGGTGTTAATAATGTTCTGCCAAATATAGACAGTTGGGAGACCGGTTTGGTAATTGCTTGTTTGCCCTATGGGTATGATGTCTGCTTCCACACTGTCTACCATTGCTGTTTTGACATGACCTTTTCTTGTTTTGCAAATAGTCAAAAGGCAAATGCAATGTTAGGACAAGCAGAACAGATATACAAGGCATACTGATGCTCCATCTGTGAGAAGCTGTGTCATTCCAGGGGTTTGGCTGTTGGCCAGTGAGATGTTGTCAGTGCTGACACAGAAAGGTGGCAGCCTTTTATAAACTGGCAGTATACTGACCTTCAGGTATCGGCTGTCCTACACCATACCTCTCAATGTCTGAGAACCAGACATCTGGACACAGCCATAAGTAAATGGATAGAGGCCTAAATATAGGGACCATTTATAAGTATTGGCCTTTGCAAACCTAGAAAGGTGATTCAATAACAGTTTTTGCATTAACATGTGTTTTTCTATAGGGTATGAAGTCTGACACTACAATCTGTCATTATTTTCTGACCTTAGTCTTACGTGATTTGCCAATCCATTACCAGACAACCACTATTTCAGGATATATAGACCACAAATATGATGCAAACTTCAGGACATTCTGCATTAGGTTTGTACAGTCAAGAGGTATGTTAGGCAATGTGTAGGTTACTCCAAGCTGTGTACTGCCCATATGTGTGGCCCCCTGTCCATGACCTGTCCAGCTTTCCTGCAATAACAAATATTGATTTCTGGACAGTGTACATCTCCTACCATAGGTGTGGCTGACATGCAGAATAGTTGGCACTGCAGTTCTTGGAACATGGCCCTGTCAACCACAGTACTGTACCAAGGCCACTACAACACAACAGCCAGGAGTAAGTGCTGGCCACATCCTGACAGTAGTAACCACACATATACATAGCTCATCGATCCCTGCATACTGTGGACATGCAACAAGTTATCATATTGATTGGGACAGCCCTGGCAATGTGTGCTCTGCTGCTATTTCCCTACAAACATGTCTTGGAGAATAGATGCATATCACTAAAGACCACAAGTCAGATTGTAATGGCATATATTTAAGTTTCAGATGTCTTACCCTTCAGAGCGTTACTGCAACTGCAAGACCTGCTGTGATATCACTATTTAAGTCTGTAGGGGTGTAGTTCATCATTGCTGCCATGTCTGGGCCTTTGCCAGACATTTCTTAATGGTTTTCTATGGCTGACTTGTTGGGTGAGGCTGAGAGGTGAGTATGGGACTCCCACATTGGCATCTGTGCCTGTGACCTATGACCCCCCATTTAGTTGGCCCCCCACACGGCTTGCACCTGTCACCCTTAGGCTTTCGTATACTGGCCAAGGCTCTTGCCACCCCCATAGTGCCTTTTTTAGGCAAGGCTCAAAGGACAAATCCACCTCCATAGACAACCCAAAGATAAAAAAACTAAAGGTAATGCTACTCAATGCCAGAAGTCTAAACCTCAAGATGCACACACTCAAGACTCTCCTCAGTATGGAGAAAATCTATATCTGTGCAGTAACAGAAACCTGGTTCAAGGCTCCTGAGAGCACCCCAGCACTACCAGGTTATAACTCATACCATGCGTTTCGGCCCCAAAACTCGGACCGAAACACAAAAGGAGGGGGAGTATCTATATTCATCAAAGATACCTACACCTCCAGGTTAGTGGCACTGCACGAAGCATCAGAAACCATCCATGTGCAACTAACAGTGGGCAAAACTGCCTTTCAGTTTGTAGCCTGCTACAGAACACCCTCCCTATTACAGGAACCCCACTTGGCATTCCTGAGAACACTGGAGAATATGAAGGTCTCTCCAAAGACTATGTTATTGGGTGACTTCAACTACCCAAACATTGACTGGGAAAACTACTCAAGCCCAAACACCCTTGCCCAACGGTTCCTTGAATTTATAAACTCTAACGCAATGGAACAACTGGTCACCACTCCCACAAGAGGGAACAACATATTGGACCTGGTCATCACCAACATGGGGACTCTATGTCATTGGTAAGATCAGACCATAAACAAATGTCCCTGGACATCCATATCCCATCCCCACCCTCAGCCAAGGAAATCACTGTAAAGAATTTCTCCAAAGCCAACTTTGCACTTCTCAAGACTGAGGTGGAATCCTTCAAAGCCCCTGGGCCAGAGGATAATACAGCCCAATCCGCAGAATCCTTTATAAATGCATTCTATGAGCACCTGCAGGAATGCATGGATCGTGCTATCCAAAATAAAACCAAGACTCACTCCTCCAAAAGCAAAAGACCAGTCTGGTGGACCCCGGCCATAAATAAGCTATACAACAGAAGGAGGAAGCTACTACATGACAGAGCAAAATCCCAAAAAGGGAAGGCATCTCTGATCAGTATTAGCAAGAAACTTCGATCCCTCATAAAATCATGAAAGGCCAGTTTCGAAAGAAAAATTGCCCTAGACACTAAAGATAATCACAAGGCCTTCTTTAGTTATGTCAGAAACATGGGCGGAAACTCCCAGATATGCTCTGAATTGTTGCATAACGGTACAAAATATACCGAACCTACAGACATAGCCAACATCCTGGCAGGCAGATTCAGCGCAAACTTCTCCCCCCTTCCCCCCCAAAGGAGCAAATGCCTATCCCAACTGAATGTAACCTCCCTGACATCACAGATGCACAGGTGAAAGCTGCCCTCTCCAAAGCAAAAAACACAGCATCTATGGGACCGGACGGTGTCCCAGGCTGTGTCTTACACGAGCTCCAAGAAGAACTGAACCCTCACATTAAGTCACTGTTCAAACTTAGCCTTACTACAGGATATGTACCCAAAGAATGGTGTACAGCTACAGTGGTCCCACTCCACAAAGGTGGTGCCACAACGGACCCCGGAAACTATTGCCCCATAAGCCTGACTAGTCTGGTCTGTAAAGCTATGGAGCGTATTATCATGGAACTCATAAACAAAGACATTGGGAGCCTCCAGACACTGAACCCTACCCAGTTCGGCTTTGTTAAGGGCAGATCCTGCCTCTTAAACCTAGTTGATTTCTTTGAAACAGTTACCAAAGCCATAGATGAGGGCAAGGTAGTCCACACAACCTACCTGGACCTCACAAAAGCCTTTGACACAATACCCCACTCGGGCATCATAAATAAGCTTACCAGCTTAAATATCAACCCCTATATCACAAGATGGGTTGCAAACTGGCTCAAAGATAGAACCCACATGGTCAGAATCGCAGGTGCCATGTCCGAATCCAAACCAGTTACAAGTGGCGTCCCACAGGGCTCAGTTCTGGGACCGTTCTTGTTCGGTATATACTTCTCTGAGGTTCAGGATAACACGGGGGGATTATGGCTGACAAAGTTTGCAGATGACTGCAAACTGGGGGCCATAATCGAATCTCCAGCTGACACAAGCATCCTCCAAAAGGGTCTCACAGAGACGGATGCTTGGTGCCAGAACCACAGCCTCAAGCTAAATGCTTAAAAGTGCATAGTCATCCCCTTTGGGAAAAACAAGGTGCCCACAAATTATCACATAGGTGGTAATCCATTAAGTACGGAAGAAGTAATTAGAGATTTGGGGACCAACGTAGATAGTAATCTCTCCTTTAATAATCACGTTGCCAAAGTGGTTAGAAAGACCTTCTATATAGCCCACCTTATCACGAAGGGGTTCGCATCTAGATCAAGAGAGGTCATTGTGCCCCTCTACTCATCACTCATCAGGCCTATAATTGAATACAATGCCCCTTTTGGGATGTACCTTACCCGACACCTGCAGCAACTGGAGAGACCACAAAAGTACCTCACCAAGAGGATCATGGGCTGGCTACAAACAGATGTCCTATGCAGCTTGACTAAAGAAACTCCAGCTCTACTCAGTTGCTTACCGCCTACTCAGAGGCAATCTATGCCTGATGTACAAAGCCATGCCAAACCCAGAATTAATGGACATGCTCCCCCTCAAAAAATCCAAGTCCCTTAGAGCTACACGCTCCAGGGACCTAAACCTCAGCACAAAAATAAATAGGACATGCTGGAGGGACAGATTCATTTCCCAGAGGCTCCCCTCACTCTGGAATAGAATCCCAATTCATGTTAGACATAGCCCCTCGCTGACCCTCTTCAAGCGAAATTTAGACGCGTGGATGGGAAATCGCAAATTTAACCCTGCGATCTCTCCTGTGTCCCTGCTAGACAGAGGCACAGTAAACTAATCTTAAAAGGGTACCTTCTGTGACCTACTTTACAGAGGCACAGTAGGCTAATCTAATAGGGAGGCGGAAGCCAAATACACTCTGGCTAGGCTTATAAATGCCCTAGGGCAGATAGCCTAGTATGAACCTATGAACCTATGAACATATACAGCAGTGGAATTTGTCACCTTGGGTACTACTTCATAGTGTGGGAAAGGCAGTACTGGGCAAATATTTCCTGGTGTCCCACATAGCTGTCAGTTGTCTGCTGCTATCCCAGTTAGCCACCCCATTCCCTTGTATGCATGCAGCGATACCAATGATATGCTACCAGAACATACTACTCCATCCACTTATTGTTAAGAAGATTGACTTAACTTGTGTCTGCAGCAGTTGTGAGGATGGTGCTTGAGGGCTGCCTATGTCAGATGCATGCAGTACACTGCCTTTACATGGTAAGGTACAGTTAGTGTGATGTGTGTGGCATCCATATCACTGTGTGTGTGAGTCAGAGAGAGGTGTCAGTCCCTGGGTTCCTACAATGTCAGTGTGTGTGCTATGCATTGCCTCTTTGCCAAGGCTAGGGCATAGTGGGCATGCCTCCATCTGCCTACAGGAGCTGGCTCAGGGGGTTCCTCCTCTGAGTCCCTCTGTGCCTGTGGGGACCTTGGCAATGGTGGGGGGGGCAGTGTGGCCCTTCCCCATGCTGTTCCTGCCGCAGCTGTTTCTGCAGGATTATATTGTGTAGCATGGCACATACTGTGAACATGTGTGCACATGTGGCTGGAGATTACTGCAGGAATCCACCAGATATGTCAAGGCAGTGGAACCATGACTTGAGCATCCCAAACACACATACTCTATAATGATCCTGTTTGTGTGTGTGCCTCATTATGGCATTCTTGAGTGAGTGTGTGTGCATTTCTGATGGGTGTCATCATCCACTGCTCCAGTGCATAGCCAGCATCCCCCACCAGATGGCCATACGGGATGTCCCCCCTGGCAAATCCCTGGTACAGCTGTGAGGAATGCCAGATGTGGGAGTCATGATAGCTTCCAGGGCTAGTCCCCCCTGGCAAATCCCTGGTACAGCTGTGAGGAATGCCAGATGTGGGAGTCATGATAGCTTCCAGGGCTGCCAGCGCACACATTAATGTTAATTCCCTAGGCACTGCACACAACCTGGCAGCTGATGTTGTGAAAGACCTTGCAGTTTACGTAGACCCTACCCTGTTCACTGGGTGGTGCTTTGATATGGATGTGCATGCAGTCTATGGCACCCAGTACCTCTGGGTAGTCTGCTACATGGTGAAAGAGTCACATACTGCTGGTCATCTCTTCAGAGGTTCTGAGCAAGTAAATGTGCTCACCAGCATGTAGTAGCATGGCATCCAGGAACTGGTGGCGTACCCTGGATGCAGATGCCTGAGAGACCCCCATGATGTCCCCAGTCGGTATTTTGAAAATTACTTGTAGCTAGTATTCTTAAGGCTACACATACTGTGGTATCCACTGGGATGGGTTCCCCTTTATTGGCTCTGGGTCTGAGGTGAGGCCAGCACAGCTTGATGAGTTGCTGAAGTATGTCCTTGTCCACCCTGTAGTGCTCTACTATCTCCAAATCATGTAACCTCTGGTAGGTTACCCGGGATCTGAACACTCTTCTCTGCCTCCTCAGTCTGGGGCAGTTGTCAGCATTATTCTCCTCACCACCCTCAGCCTCTAGCACATACTGATGTATCAAAGTGACAGCAGCCCCTAACATTTTGTCAGTTAAAATTCCCTTGAGTGTGTACACCAATGGTGCAAAGTTTGTGGGAAAAACCAGACTGAAAGGTGTTTGCATAGTTTATACTGTAGTGCTACAGATGCTGCCTGTATGATTGGCTGACTATGATGCATTCCACCTGCCTGCTATATTATTTGTATTTGATTGCTTTTAACCAGTGTTACCTGTTATTCTTTTGGTTCTGCATGCTACCCACTATAATGGCAAAATGCAGATTTCACTTAAAATCGTTTTTCACATTTTTTATATTTTCTGCACAATTTCATTTGTGTGCTGCTGCGCTATGCTTAAACAGCTGAAATTGGCCAAAAAAATGTTTTATTATTTTGCAACTGTTTTCCATGCCAGTGGCCATATTTTGGGCCATTGGCATGCCTAATGATCATAATACATGCTTTACTTTGAGCTGTCATGCCCCGTTTTGATTTTTGCAGAAATGTACACGGTTAGTAGCCAAATACAATTCTGCAACAGACACTGCTCTGACACGGATGCCTGCCTGCTTACTGAATTGCTAATTCACCTCATTTGCATGGTTTTCACCAGCAAATGAGGTAATTAGCATTATTCAGTTGTGTCTATGCCAGAATAATGCTGGCAGGCTTGTGCACACCTCCAGCATGGTTTACTGAATCACTCAGCAGCCATATTCCATGCAGTAGCCGCTACACTATTCTGGCATGGTAAAATTGCTTTATTGCATCCAGAGGTATGTTTAAAAGATATTGTTAAAAACATGCCAATAGTAATAAATGGAGCAGCTTATCTTACTGCTTTAGAATACTTAGAGCAAAGATATTGATAAATAAAAATACACAGTTTATGTTGTTTGGTTTGGATATTATTTAGGATAATTTGCAGACATTCATATGTTTATGGTTATCAGGCTTGATTTTAACCACTGTGTTTCTAAAATATAGCTAAAACATTCACATATGCTGTACTGATGAGGTCAGAAAAGACAGAGACATTGCATGTCTACAGCTAGTGGAATTTGGTTTTATTGGCCTGAATATACCCATAAAGACTTAAAAAGTAAAACATCACAGGCATTCAGAAGCCACTTAGCTGAATCACTACCTTTACTAGAAAGGCTCACCCAGACTCTGCTACATTTTATTGTGAGGGAAAGGTTAGTTTGCTTTTTATTTGTTGCATTTTGTATTACTTTATTGCCTTTTTCTATTTTGCATACTGTGATGTCTACTTTTAACTGCATGTTAAAATTTGAAAAGAGACCAAAGCTCTGTCTCTTGTGAGTCAGGCAGAAATTAGAGCATATCAATTAAGGACTCACACATAAGACAGAATGAGTCAGTTAAGGTTAATCATTTGTGAACTGAGGGGGTGGAGCTAGGAACCAAACTTTCTATTTATGGGGTAAAATAAAACATTTCAGAGCTTTACTAGAAAGGCTCTCCCAGACTCTGCTACACTTTGCTGTGAGGGAAAGTTTAGTTTGCTTTTTATTTGTTGTATTTTGTATTACTTTATTGCCTTTTTCTATTTTGAATACTGTGATTTGTTTTCATTACCTTGTATTTTACTTGTATTCTGCTTTTAACTGCATATTAAAACTTGAAAAGAGAACACAGCTCTGCATCTTGTGAGTCAGGCAGAATTTATTCCCCACCCACCCACCTAGTTACTGCTGTGTTCTTAAACACCACTGTCTTTCTAGTTGCCAGCCCCTTATGTTAATTTCACCATATATCTAATTTCCTCTCTGCTTTTACTGGCTTGTGTAAGTGCAAAATTATCATTTTGTGAAATAACTCCCATTCGGCTATTTAAATTTATTGGCCATCCTACTGTATTCCACAGTACCAGAATACAAAAGTGACTACCCCCTTTCAATCTACCTTGCTGTTTTAAAATAGTGACTTTCCACTAAAACTTAACTTTTTAGACAGGTAAAACTTAAGTTACCTACTTTCACATCTAACTCCTCTAGTACCTACTGCAGTGTTTAAGATAAACCATTTTTTCTCCATCTTACCTTTAAACATCCCTGTGACTAGCACTTGCTCTAAAACTTACTGGAAAGCACTAGGAAGCCTTAAACTGATACAAGCACTCAACTCTCCTTGTTAATAAGGATAAATTAATTGTAGGCACTAAACAGCCTATAATTGCAAAGTACCTTGCTAAGGTATGGAAAAACAGCTCTTGTACTTTACAAAAAAAACATAAAACCAGTCATGTCCAAGGGTCAGCTTCCGGTGATTTCTCCTGTCCACCTGGTGAATGTCCACCTGGTGAATCTGGGCATACTGGGGCAATACAGCAATTGCCTCATGTACACAGACAGCCCTCTCCTCCTACCACCCAACACTACAACCTGCGAGAGATGCACTTACAAAGCTCTCTCCACCCAAGATTGTGCTAGACAGTCAAGAGGAGAAGGGTAACACCTGCACTACACATCAAGCAACACATAGCCCTTCTAAACCCATACCACCAACACCCTCACATAGCAACACCAAACCCTCATATGTGGAGGCCCTAACAGTAACCTGCCCAAACAACAAGGACCTCCAAAGCTGAAATTCAAACAAACACCAGTCACAACCAAAATGTCACATAGCTCACAACACCAGTGTGCCACCCAACAACAGCCCATAAGGCAAGACAATGTACCCAACATTTTAGTCATAGGTGACTCTATATTCAGGCACACTGATGTCCCACTCACCAGGCTGAGCAAGGAGAAAATTACAGTCAGCTGCCTGTCGCATCCCAGGATCCACCACATAACGCATGCACTCAACTCACTCCACAACAAGTACAAATACAACTCTGTCATTGTCCATTTTGGAGTGAATTACTTGAGATGTACCTCCCTGGACTACATGAAAAGAGACATGGAAGAGCTCTTGGATCATGTGGCCCAGGCAGGTATGACCCTAGCCATGAGTACCATCCTGTCTTCACACAGAATTACACCACAGTATAAGGACAAAATGATTGACTTCAACAATTGGGTAAGCTTCTGGTGTCATTCAAAGGGGATCCAGTATCTGTCTGCCTGGGAAGACATGATTGACAGACCACTATGCTTTGCCAGAGATGGTCTGCACCTGTCGCCCCTGGGATTCAGGTCACTGGCTAAGGGTCTTGCCATCCTTATAGTGCCTTTTTTTAGGCAAAGTTCAAAGGACAAAACCACTACTGTAACAGGTACAAGCATGCAAAATCTGAAGGTAATGCTACTCAATGCTAGAAGTCTAAACCTCAAAATGCACTCTCTTGAGGCACTCCTAAAAATGGAGAACATCCATATCTGTGCAGTAACTGAGACCTGGTTCAAGGCTCCAGAGAGCACCCCTGCAATACCAGGCTACAACTCATACCACACTTTTTGGCCACAAAACCAGGACAAAAACACTAAAGGTGGAGGATTGTCCATATTCTCCATGGATATTCACACCACCAGGCTAGTTGCCCAATACAATGCATTTGAAATTCTCCAGGTGCAACTAACACTAGGTAAGACTGCAATCCAAATTGTAGCTTGCTACAGATCCCCCACCATGCCCCAAGACCTTTCTAAACATACTGGAAAATATTAAGCTACAACCAAACACCCTAATACTAGGTGATTTCAACTACCCTGCCATTAACTGAGAAAACTAATCATGTAGCAACACCTTTGCCCAACGGTTCTTGGAATTCATAAATTCCAACGCCCTGGATCAACTAATCCATAGTCCCACCAGGGGCTGCAATATCCCAGACCTGGTCATTACCAACATGGGAAATCGATGCTCCACACCTATAGTCACCCCCTTGTTGGTCAGGTCTGACCATAAGCTAATTACTCTTGACCTCCACATCCCTCCCCCATCCCCCAGTAAGGAAACCTCTGTAAAAAAAAACTTCTCCAAAGCCAACTTCATGCTACTCAAGTCAAAAGTGACAAACTTCATGATACCCATGCAGACGGGAAATGAAAGTTCGACTGCTGAATCCTATACTAAGGCACTGTACAAGCACATCCACTCATGTATGAATTTTGCCATCCCAAATAGAACCAAGATGCTCTCCTCCCAAAAAAGGAAGCCAATCTGGTGGTCCCCTGCCATAAACAAACTTTACAACAAAAGGAATAAACTGTTGCAGAAAAGAGGAAAATCCCAGGATGCAAAAAACTCCCTTACCAGCCTCAGTAAGAAGATGAGATCCCTCATAAAATCCTCCACATTTAGTTATGAAAATAAAATTGCCAAAGATTCCAAAGACAACCACAAGGCATTCTATAGCTATGTCAAGAATCTAAATGGCAATGCTCAGATCTGCTCTGAGCTACAACAGCATGGCATTAAATATACTGCTCGCAAGGATATTGCCAATATCCTGGCAGATTGATTTAGTGCCAGCTCCACCCCCCTCTCACTCCATAAAGGGCTCATCTCAATTCCAAAAGATTGCCAAATTCCGGTAATAATGGCCACACAGGTAAAAACCACACTCTCCAAAGCTAAGAATACAGCATCCAGGGGACCAGACAACATCCTGGGCTGTTTACTATATGAACTACAAAATACACTGGAACCTTACCTAAGTGTCATGTTTAATCATAGCTTCACCTCAGGCTTCATGCCCACTGAGTGGCCCACAGCTACAGTTATCACACTCCACAAGGGGGGGATCCACCTTGGATCCTAGGAGCTACCACCCCATCAGTTTGACGAGCCTGATCTGCAAGGCCATGGAACGTATTGTCATGGAACTTATAAACAAAGACACTGGCAACCTTCAAACACTGGACCCCTCCCAGTTTGGGTTCATGAAGGGCCGGTCTTGTCTCCTGAACCTGATTGACTTCTTCGAATCAGTCTCCAGAACTGTGGAAGAGGGTAAGATGGTGCATACAGCTTATCTGGACCTCGGTAAGGCCTTTGACACTATCCCCCACTCTGGAATCATAGATAAACTTACTACACTGGGCATTAATCCCTATGTCACTCGATGGGTTGCCAACTGGCTTACTGACAGAGCCCACACTGTAAAAGTAGCCGACTCCAAATCCAGCTCCAGACAAGTGACAAGTGGAGTACCTCAGGGTTCAGTCCTGGGACTGCTCTTGCTTGGCATCTACTTCTCTGAAGTACAGGTCAACACTAAGGGACTCTGGCTAAAAAAGTTCACAGATGACTGCAAACTGGGAGCCATTATTAAATCCCCAAATGATGTGGATATTCTACAAAAGGGCCTTACAAAAACAGATGCTTGGTGCCAGAGCCATGGGTTCAAGTTCAACGCCAAGAAATGTATAGTTATCCCCTTTGGGAAAAAACATGTACCTGTGAATTACCACATAGGTGGCAGTACACTAAACACCGAAAGTGTGATAAGATACTTAGGGACACGGGTGGACAGTGGTCACAACTTCGATAACCACATCGCCACAGCAGTCAGGAAATCCTTCTATGTGGCACACCTCATCACTAAGGGCTTTTCATCCAGAAAAAAGGAGGTCATTGTCCCACTGTACTCATCCCTCATTAGACCCGTTATAGAGTATAATACCCTGTTTGGTATGTACCTCACAAGACATCTGCAAAAGCTGGAAAGGCCACAGAAATACCTCACTAAAAGAATCACAGGCCTAAAGCAGATGCCATATGCTGACCGTCTAAAAAAACTCCAGCTATACCCTGTGGCATATCGTCTACTCAGAGGCGATCTCATCTTAACATACAAGGTCATGTCAAACCTTGAGCTGTTGGACATGCTCCACTTAAATAAATCCCAATCCCTCAGAGCTACACACTCCAGGGATCTAAACCTTGTCATCACAATGAACAAAACATGCTGGAGGGATAGGTTCCCTTGTCATCACAATGAACAAAACATGCTGGAGGGATAGGTTCCTGACCCAGAGACTCCCCAGACTCTGGAATAGATTGCCCATACATGTCAAGCAGAGCACCTCTTTGGCCCTCTTCAAAAGGAACCTTGATGACTGGATGGGAGATAGGAAATACACCCTGGGGATCATGTCAGTCGCCCTGCTAGACAGGGGTCCAGGGAAGGAGATATTTTGGGAAGAAATATCCAGGGAATTGTTATGGCTAGGCTTGTATAGGCCTTAGGGCCGATAGCCTAGTACCAACCTATGAACTGGTATGTCTTTAAGGGGTCATTTGCATATATCCCATGGACCTTCACTGTAGGAGGGTTAAGGTATTACACCATGAAGACTGGGTCTTTCTTGTAGTTTTGTCTTTGTGACCTTTTTACCCTTTGATTTGGTGGTCATTAATGGGGATGGGGATAATGTAGAGGTGATGATATGTAACTAGATGTGCTAGCTTTAATGTAGTTACTTACCTATGCATTAATATTATTAGCAATCTGTCTGATATTTTGATTTTAGCACTCATTGCTAATTTAATTTGCTACTTGTTAATTTTTAATTTTATTGCATTACTTTATCTGACTTTGGTTGAAATTGCTGTACTGACAACTTTGTAGGGCACACTTTTAATTCTATTGTTTTGCATTATCAATAAACTATATTATTTAGAGAAAAGGAAAGACAGTACATCAGTTGTCATTTTTAATAAAAGCTAGGACACATGTCTTATTTTGACATGAAATAAAGTTTTGTATGTCTTGTAAACTCAAGTAGAGTAAATGGAGCTATTTCTTTTCCTTTTCATTTTATCTTGTTGTCATTGTTGCATTTATTGATTTATTTATTTATTTTCCTTTAGTTATTTTTTATCCATATTGATTTGCCTTTATTAATATGTGTTACTGCTATTTTTCTCCTTTCTCCACTGATTTTATCTGATTTATGATAGGCTAGAGTTCATAGACAGTGATATGCTTTTGATAGGTAGTTATTTGCTCTGCTGTTTAATATGTCTGCTTTTAACAGCTACATTTTTAGCTGAAAAAAATTGTTCCTTCTTTTTTTGATTTCCTGCATTGTTTCACAGGACTCTACAAAATAGCATTAATAAAAGTAGTTGCAAAAACTACATGAAAAGATGTTGGATCGACTTCAAGCACTCAGAGATCACTGAATTGAAACCAGGGACTTCAACATCTTGAAGCTTGTGTGGGCTGCTGCTCATGCTCAAACTCATATATGAGTTTTAACAAGCAGTGGGGAGGGAGGGAGAGGGGGGTGGAAGTATAAGTGTGGGCAGGGGAGCATTAGGTTAAGGGAGCAGGAGGAGAGCTTTAGGGTTAGGGAGAGGAAATAGAGTTTTAGGGTTAAGACTGGGAAGGGACTTTTAGGGTTAGGGAGAAGGAAGGTACTCTTAGGTTTAGGGAGTGGGGGAGTTTTAGGGTTAGGGAGTGAATAGGGAATGTAGGTTAAGGGAAGAGGCTGGGGTTTTAAGGAAAGGGAATAAGGACTCAGGTTAGGTTAGGATCTAGGTGGGAGTGTTAGGATTAGAGTTAGGGCTCTAGTAGCGCTATACAGTTTTGTAGGGTTGGATGTTAGGACAGCTAAGTAGTTACAGGTGATTGGGCTAGTGGAAGTTCAAATACTTGTATTTTAAGCAACTGAAAGCAGGCAAGTTTGTCATAAGCTACTAGCACACAAGCACTTGTAGTGGACCCAAACATCTCTCCTTCACATTTTGGCTGACTTACTGATAAAGTCATAAAACATTTGTTTTAAATCTGGAAGCATTTTTTACCCACTCATTTAGACATGGTGATATGTTGTCACTTTTCAGACCCTCTCTTTCCTTTTGTATATAACTATACATAGTAAGGCTAATGAATTTTAATTGCTCTGGCCAACTATCTTTGTGCCTATCTATTTGTTTCTCCAAGATTTTAGATTTTTGTTTTATTTTATCTTGTTTTATAGGTAAATACTAGGCTAGCACATCTTGTGGGCTATTTTAAGTCTAGCCAGTTTCCTAAAGGTGAGGATCAAGCTATGTCATTGTATATGTGAGGTAAACACCTTAACCATTCTGCCAACCCCCAACCCCAAGATTTCTAGGCAAGTACTATACTAACTGCCTTTGTGGGCCATTTTAAGCCTAACCAATTTCCTTCAAAAGTAAGAATCAAACCCTGTACCCTGAGTTTGTAAAATAAATACCTAAGCCATTATGCCAAACCCCAGTTTTCCAGTTGAAAACTAATCTGTATGTTTTAATGCCTGGCAATTAACTTATAAGTGTCAGTACAGAAATAAGGTAATCCTTGCACAGCACTCTTTATGTTCTACATTATCTGTTTTATGATTGTGCATCTGAAGAATTTTAGTATCAGACTTTGTAACTATTATTATATGGATTGTTGTTGTTTTCTTCATGCGGGCTTACCTAAATCAATGTGAAACTATATACTTTACCCTGTTTTATATTGAGTATTATATTATTTTCTGATGCATTTCTCCAGGGCCTTCATTAAAAAGGGGGTGACCAGTGCCCAGATTGACTATTCCAGTCAAAAATGCAATAAAATAAATAAATAAATAAGCAAGAATGAATGTAGGTGTTTATGACACTGGCAGATAAACATTTTAAACAACATGGATATCTCAATTTTTGACATAGCCCATATTGTATTTAAACTTTATAAGATGGCAACATAAGAATGCATCTGTATCCTATTATTTTGATATTTTAACCTGTAAGTTTTATGGTATACAACAAAACAGAAATTTGTAATGCTTAAACTTTTAAATTTGTCTTACTGTAACTTTTCTGGAATGCAAGCCATATTTACTGAGATGAAAAAGTATATTTAGTTGTGAAAGCAAGCAAGCAATGCCCACACCTTAGCTTGTTTGGTAGGGGACAAAACCTGTTAAAGGGATCCAGTTTTTCACAAAGCCGAATGGATTTGATTCTAATGTTGTTGATCTATCCTGGTTGCTGAATTCCTTTTCAGCCTCCTCTAGTTTTTTTTGCCCCCTAGTAGCTAGACAACTGCTGTTTATGGTTACTTGTCAAAGATTCTTACCCAGAGCCAATATTATACAAATTAACAATTAACTGACATCCATTAGCAGTAAGATTGCTGAAGAACACAGTCTGAGTCTAATGAGATCTATGATTTGTGCTATCATCTGAAACCTCTTCCTGTTTTGGTTGTTGTTGTTGTGTCTTTCGGCTTTTCCCGGTCAGGGGTCGCCACAGCGGAACTCCTGTCCGCTAATGATTGGCAGCAGATTTTTACGTGTCGAGTTGCCGGCCCTGACACACAATCTTCAACGAAGGTACGCCCATTCATGCATGTCTCCATACAGAGGACGTTCTAGCTGAGAATCGAACAGGACAACGTCTTACTGTGAGGCGACAACTCTACCGCAGCACCACCACCGCTTGGTATTGTATTAAAATTTGTATTTTATTTTGTTTCATCAGTTTCTTTGATGGTTCTTGTTATAATGTATCATTGGAGTTTTCTTTTCTTGTCAGTTTTACTTTCTTTGAAGGTTTTGGTTTTTTTTGGTGTTATGTTGTAAAGAATTTGATTTTAACATAATCTACAAACCATATAGAATATAACATTTGACACCATTAAATGATTGCTACCTTAATTTCAGTTTACTGATTGCTTCATATTTTCCTATAATTACATGTGTGTGTGTGTGTGTGTGTGTGTGTGTGTGTGTGTGTGTGTGTGTGTGTGTGTGTGTGTGTGTGTGTGTGTGTATTTGCCATACATCTTTAACCACTATTGCTGCTGTTCAGCTCCAGTACAAGTGAAAAAAATTTGAGACTGAAAAATTCTTGTCTTTGTCTTAGCTTTTATAGCTTCCTTTCTCGCTTATGATATTTTATAAAGCTTAAGGTTTGCATTCTCTCCTAGCTCACTTTCAGTTAATAATTTGTGTCACGTGTCCTTATTCTTTGTGGTATAAGTTCTTAAGAAAAGTCTGTGTTTTTGGTTAATGAACTTGTGAAGCTCTTCTTTTTGGTGGATGGCTAAAGGCTGCCAAATAATCACCATGTGCCTTCCCAACACTCCTTGAGGAGAAGAAATTCAGGCTGCAATACAGACAGAAAAAATGGCCATTATTCTAAGGTTTTAAGATATTACATGACATATTTGTTTTGGATATCTCTTCTCTGGTTTGAAAAATTGTTCACATTACTTCTGTCTTCTTCTCTTTCTCCAAGACTCACCTATGCCTTTCTATGTAAATAGAAATTTGGTCCTCTGTGCTGGAGCAGAACTAACACCCTATCCTCAGGATGGAGCAACAATATCTTGTCACATTATTTGTAACACTTATCTCTGGGTTTCTTGAGCCTTTTGCAAGTGTTCTCTGAATATTAGCATAATTGTGCCTTTAACTTCAGCAAAGTGCATTTGTAATTGTTAATTGGGGTAGAGTACTGAATCTACATGGACCTTTTTCAGACTCAGTGTGGGACCACTGCTTGGTTTACTGACTTGGTCAGTGTCACACAGTAGGCAAATGGAGGCTGGGGAAATCAAACTCTTGACTACAGAAAACAGCTTGTCATAGCCTTAATCCTCTGTGGCATCAGCTAATGTAGAAATTAATAGACTCAAATGGAAGGTTATAAAGAAAATCTCTAAAATATTAAGTGGTCACAATGTAGTTTCTCTTCAGGCACAAGTTTTATACAGCAATGCTTTCCTAAAATACTCAGTTTTTCTTCTTTTTCATATAACATATAACAGCTTTTGACCTGTTCAAATGTCCAGTTTCTCAAACTCTTTCTTTATGGTTATGACTTTACAAATTCAGTCTTTTTCAATAAAACAGATTCACATGCCCCAAAATGATTAGCTGTCGCACTAGAAGCATCTTATATTTGACTAACCATTTTTTTGTAATGGGAGTGGCACTGGCCAGATTTCCTCTGTTTAAGAGTTGATAAGGGATGGAACTCTGTATTCATGCTAAGACCCTAGATGGAAATGCCAATAGATCTTGCTGATGAACATTTAGAGATCCTGGCATGAGGCACCAGCAGACATCTGGATACATGCGATGCATTTTATATATGATATGTGTCAGATGTGGGTGTAGCTCAAAAAGTAGAATGTGCATTTGATAGAAATGTTTTGGGGGTATAAAAGTGAGAGATGCACAAAGAATGAATGGTCATTTGTGTAAATCACATATGGTTGAATTTAATTTTGAATAGTGTACATAAGCAGGCATGAGCTAGAAAATTAATGTTTGAAAGAAAATGTGGTGGTTGTGAAAATGTGCAAGACTGTGATATAACATTTGTTGTGAATATGCAAGTGTCTGTGGGTGAGGGTTATAGTAATGGTTAGCTAAGCACATAAATCCAGTGGTGTGCTTGTTTTGTATTGTGCGTGTTGGTGGTTGCAGAAGTATATACATTGCCCCCCACTGCCCAGCAACAAAATAATTAATAAATTTCTCGTGATAACTTACGGCAGGTATGAACTTCACTGGTTGAAAAGCTCCATAAGTAAAATGAAGAATTAAATTACCTGGAAAACTGCTTTCTACAGATAAATATTAGAATCAAGTCAAGATCATAATGTGTGAGGAAGAAAGAAGTGTGACTGTTGTTGGGAGGGTAGCTACTATGGGAAGTCATGCATATCCCATAACTTCTTAACTCTGCAGTTGGGGGAATACAGCATGTGGAGTGGCCCAAAATGACTCATACGGCAGGTACAGCTGCCCTGTGGCATGTTTTAATTACTATGCAGTTTGTTAGGAATTTGGGACTGATTGAGTCAAATAATTAGAAGCACACTGGGGTCCCCTTTGGGGTAGCATGCCTTCAGATTTGCCACAGACTACTCCCCAAAACTTTATTGTTTAAGACAGCAAATGCAACAATTCAAAAACAACAACAACAAAAAAAACCTCAAGTCCATGAACTACAATGTGACACTGTCATATCCTGTGAATTTGGTGACAGGAGTAATGGAGAAAGTAGAAGCCCTTAGCTTTATTTAGAAAGTAAAGAAACTTGCATTAACAATAGCAGATGGTGTAGATGGTCAAGAAGGGCACTGATCAAAACAGGAAATGGAACGTGACATGAGAGCATTGAAAAAGTGCAGGAAACAGCTTCAAATGTAGAAACCCATCTATCAGTGCTTTCATCCAGATAGAAGTGAACTCAGGACAAAGTGAAGAAACCCATCTATCAGTGCTTTCATCCAGATAGAAGTGAACTCAGGACAAAGTGAAGAAACCCATCTATCAGTGCTTTCATCCAGATAGAAGTGAACTCAGGACAAAGTGAAGAAACCCATCTATCAGTGCTTTCATCCAGATAGAAGTGAACTCAGGACAAAGTGAAGAAACCCATCTATCAGTGCTTTCATCCAGATAGAAGTGAACTTAGGACAAAGTGAAGAAACCCATCTATCAGTGCTTTCATCCAGATAGAAGTGAACTTAGGACAAAGTGAAGAAACCCATCTATCAGTGCTTTCATCCAGATAGAAGTGAACCCAGGACAAAGTGAAGAAACCCATCTATCAGTGCTTTCATCCAGATAGAAGTGAACTCAGGACAAAGTGAAGAAACCCATCTATCAGTGCTTTCATCCAGATAGAAGTGAACCCAGGACAAAGTGAAGAAACCCATCTATCAGTGCTTTCATCCAGATAGAAGTGAACCCAGGACAAAGTGAAGAAACCCATCTATCAGTGCTTTCATCCAGATAGAAGTGAACCCAGGACAAAGTGAAGAAACCCATCTATCAGTGCTTTCATCCAGATAGAAGTGAACTTAGGACAAAGTGAAGAAACCCATCTATCAGTGCTTTCATCCAGATAGAAGTGAACTTAGGACAAAGTGAAGAAACCCATCTATCAGTGCTTTCATCCAGATAGAAGTGAACTTAGGACAAAGTGAAGAAACCCATCTATCAGTGCTTTCATCCAGATAGAAGTGAACTTAGGACAAAGTGAAGAAACCCATCTATCAGTACTTTCATCCAGATAGAAGTGAACTCAGGACAAAGTGAAGAAACCCATCTATCAGTACTTTCATCCAGATAGAAGTGAACTCAGGACAAAGTGAAGAAACCCATCTATCAGTGCTTTCATCCAGATAGAAGTGAACTTAGGACAAAGAGAAGAAACCCATCTATCAGTGCTTTCATCCAGATAGAAGTGAACTTAGGACAAAGTGAAGAAACCCATCTATCAGTGCTTTCATCCAGATAGAAGTGAACTTAGGACAAAGTGAAGAAACCCATCTATCAGTGCTTTCATCCAGATAGAAGTGAACTCAGGACAAAGTGAAGAAACCCATCTATCAGTGCTTTCATCCAGATAGAAGTGAACTCAGGACAAAGTGAAGAAACCCATCTATCAGTGCTTTCATCCAGATAGAAGTGAACTTAGGACAAAGTGAAGAAACCCATCTATCAGTGCTTTCATCCAGATAGAAGTGAACTCAGGACAAAGTGAAGAAACCCATCTATCAGTGCTTTCATCCAGATAGAAGTGAACTTAGGACAAAGTGAAGAAACCCATCTATCAGTGCTTTCATCCAGATAGAAGTGAACTTAGGACAAAGTGAAGAAACCCATCTATCAGTGCTTTCATCCAGATAGAAGTGAACTCAAGACAAAGTGAAGAAACCCATCTATCAGTGCTTTCATCCAGATAGAAGTGAACTTAGGACAAAGTGAAGAAACCCATCTATCAGTGCTTTCATCCAGATAGAAGTGAACTTAGGACAAAGTGAAGAAACCCATCTATCAGTGCTTTCATCCAGATAGAAGTGAACTTAGGACAAAGTGAAGAAACCCATCTATCAGTGCTTTCATCCAGATAGAAGTGAACTTAGGACAAAGTGAAGAAACCCATCTATCAGTGCTTTCATCCAGATAGAAGTGAACTTAGGACAAAGTGAAGAAACCCATCTATCAGTGCTTTCATCCAGATAGAAGTGAACTCAGGACAAAGTGAAGAAACCCATCTATCAGTGCTTTCATCCAAATAGAAGTGAACTTAGGACAAAGTGAAGAAACCCATCTATCAGTGCTTTCATCCAGATAGAAGTGAACTTAGGACAAAGTGAAGAAACCCATCTATCAGTGCTTTCATCCAGATAGAAGTGAACTTAGGACAAAGTGAAGAAACCCATCTATCAGTGCTTTCATCCAGATAGAAGTGAACTTAGGACAAAGTGAAGAAACCCATCTATCAGTGCTTTCATCCAGATAGAAGTGAACTTAGGACAAAGTGAAGAAACCCATCTATCAGTGCTTTCATCCAGATAGAAGTGAACTTAGGACAAAGTGAAGAAACCCATCTATCAGTGCTTTCATCCAGATAGAAGTGAACTTAGGACAAAGTGAAGAAACCCATCTATCAGTGCTTTCATCCAGATAGAAGTGAACTTAGGACAAAGTGAAGAAACCCATCTATCAGTGCTTTCATCCAGATAGAAGTGAACTTAGGACAAAGTGAAGAAACCCATCTATCAGTGCTTTCATCCAGATAGAAGTGAACTTAGGACAAAGTGAAGAAACCCATCTATCAGTGCTTTCATCCAGATAGAAGTGAACTCAGGACAAAGTGAAGAAACCCATCTATCAGTGCTTTCATCCAGATAGAAGTGAACTCAGGACAAAGTGAAGAAACCCATCTATCAGTGCTTTCATCCAGATAGAAGTGAACTCAGGACAAAGTGAAGAAACCCATCTATCAGTGCTTTCATCCAGATAGAAGTGAACTCAGGACAAAGTGAAGAAACCCATCTATCAGTGCTTTCATCCAGATAGAAGTGAACTTAGGACAAAGTGAAGAAACCCATCTATCAGTGCTTTCATCCAGATAGAAGTGAACTTAGGACAAAGTGAAGAAACCCATCTATCAGTGCTTTCATCCAGATAGAAGTGAACTTAGGACAAAGTGAAGAAACCCATCTATCAGTGCTTTCATCCAGATAGAAGTGAACTTAGGACAAAGTGAAGAAACCCATCTATCAGTGCTTTCATCCAGATAGAAGTGAACTTAGGACAAAGTGAAGAAACCCATCTATCAGTGCTTTCATCCAGATAGAAGTGAACTTAGGACAAAGTGAAGAAACCCATCTATCAGTGCTTTCATCCAGATAGAAGTGAACTTAGGACAAAGTGAAGAAACCCATCTATCAGTGCTTTCATCCAGATAGAAGTGAACTTAGGACAAAGTGAAGAAACCCATCTATCAGTGCTTTCATCCAGATAGAAGTGAACTTAGGACAAAGTGAAGAAACCCATCTATCAGTGCTTTCATCCAGATAGAAGTGAACTTAGGACAAAGTGAAGAAACCCATCTATCAGTGCTTTCATCCAGATAGAAGTGAACTTAGGACAAAGTGAAGAAACCCATCTATCAGTGCTTTCATCCAGATAGAAGTGAACTTAGGACAAAGTGAAGAAACCCATCTATCAGTGCTTTCATCCAGATAGAAGTGAACTTAGGACAAAGTGAAGAAACCCATCTATCAGTGCTTTCATCCAGATAGAAGTGAACTTAGGACAAAGTGAAGAAACCCATCTATCAGTGCTTTCATCCAGATAGAAGTGAACTTAGGACAAAGTGAAGAAACCCATCTATCAGTGCTTTCATCCAGATAGAAGTGAACTTAGGACAAAGTGAAGAAACCCATCTATCAGTGCTTTCATCCAGATAGAAGTGAACTTAGGACAAAGTGAAGAAACCCATCTATCAGTGCTTTCATCCAGATAGAAGTGAACTCAGGACAAAGTGAAGAAACCCATCTATCAGTGCTTTCATCCAGATAGAAGTGAACTTAGGACAAAGTGAAGAAACCCATCTATCAGTGCTTTCATCCAGATAGAAGTGAACTCAGGACAAAGTGAAGAAACCCATCTATCAGTGCTTTCATCCAGATAGAAGTGAACTTAGGACAAAGTGAAGAAACCCATCTATCAGTGCTTTCATCCAGATAGAAGTGAACTTAGGACAAAGTGAAGAAACCCATCTATCAGTGCTTTCATCCAGATAGAAGTGAACTTAGGACAAAGTGAAGAAACCCATCTATCAGTGCTTTCATCCAGATAGAAGTGAACTTAGGACAAAGTGAAGAAACCCATCTATCAGTGCTTTCATCCAGATAGAAGTGAACTCAGGACAAAGTGAAGAAACCCATCTATCAGTGCTTTCATCCAGATAGAAGTGAACTTAGGACAAAGTGAAGAAACCCATCTATCAGTGCTTTCATCCAGATAGAAGTGAACTTAGGACAAAGTGAAGAAACCCATCTATCAGTGCTTTCATCCAGATAGAAGTGAACTTAGGACAAAGTGAAGAAACCCATCTATCAGTGCTTTCATCCAGATAGAAGTGAACTTAGGACAAAGTGAAGAAACCCATCTATCAGTGCTTTCATCCAGATAGAAGTGAACTTAGGACAAAGTGAAGAAACCCATCTATCAGTGCTTTCATCCAGATAGAAGTGAACTTAGGACAAAGTGAAGAAACCCATCTATCAGTGCTTTCATCCAGATAGAAGTGAACTTAGGACAAAGTGAAGAAACCCATCTATCAGTGCTTTCATCCAGATAGAAGTGAACTTAGGACAAAGTGAAGAAACCCATCTATCAGTGCTTTCATCCAGATAGAAGTGAACTTAGGACAAAGTGAAGAAACCCATCTATCAGTGCTTTCATCCAGATAGAAGTGAACTTAGGACAAAGTGAAGAAACCCATCTATCAGTGCTTTCATCCAGATAGAAGTGAACTTAGGACAAAGTGAAGAAACCCATCTATCAGTGCTTTCATCCAGATAGAAGTGAACTCAGGACAAAGTGAAGAAACCCATCTATCAGTGCTTTCATCCAGATAGAAGTGAACTTAGGACAAAGTGAAGAAACCCATCTATCAGTGCTTTCATCCAGATAGAAGTGAACTTAGGACAAAGTGAAGAAACCCATCTATCAGTGCTTTCATCCAGATAGAAGTGAACTTAGGACAAAGTGAAGAAACCCATCTATCAGTGCTTTCATCCAGATAGAAGTGAACTTAGGACAAAGTGAAGAAACCCATCTATCAGTGCTTTCATCCAGATAGAAGTGAACTTAGGACAAAGTGAAGAAACCCATCTATCAGTGCTTTCATCCAGATAGAAGTGAACTTAGGACAAAGTGAAGAAACCCATCTATCAGTGCTTTCATCCAGATAGAAGTGAACTTAGGACAAAGTGAAGAAACCCATCTATCAGTGCTTTCATCCAGATAGAAGTGAACTTAGGACAAAGTGAAGAAACCCATCTATCAGTGCTTTCATCCAGATAGAAGTGAACTTAGGACAAAGTGAAGAAACCCATCTATCAGTGCTTTCATCCAGATAGAAGTGAACTTAGGACAAAGTGAAGAAACCCATCTATCAGTGCTTTCATCCAGATAGAAGTGAACTTAGGACAAAGTGAAGAAACCCATCTATCAGTGCTTTCATCCAGATAGAAGTGAACTTAGGACAAAGTGAAGAAACCCATCTATCAGTGCTTTCATCCAGATAGAAGTGAACTTAGGACAAAGTGAAGAAACCCATCTATCAGTGCTTTCATCCAGATAGAAGTGAACTTAGGACAAAGTGAAGAAACCCATCTATCAGTGCTTTCATCCAGATAGAAGTGAACTCAGGACAAAGTGAAGAAACCCATCTATCAGTGCTTTCATCCAGATAGAAGTGAACTCAGGACAAAGTGAAGAAACCCATCTATCAGTGCTTTCATCCAGATAGAAGTGAACTTAGGACAAAGTGAAGAAACCCATCTATCAGTGCTTTCATCCAGATAGAAGTGAACTCAGGACAAAGTGAAGAAACCCATCTATCAGTGCTTTCATCCAGATAGAAGTGAACTTAGGACAAAGTGAAGAAACCCATCTATCAGTGCTTTCATCCAGATAGAAGTGAACTTAGGACAAAGTGAAGAAACCCATCTATCAGTGCTTTCATCCAGATAGAAGTGAACTTAGGACAAAGTGAAGAAACCCATCTATCAGTGCTTTCATCCAGATAGAAGTGAACTTAGGACAAAGTGAAGAAACCCATCTATCAGTGCTTTCATCCAGATAGAAGTGAACTTAGGACAAAGTGAAGAAACCCATCTATCAGTGCTTTCATCCAGATAGAAGTGAACTTAGGACAAAGTGAAGAAACCCATCTATCAGTGCTTTCATCCAGATAGAAGTGAACTTAGGACAAAGTGAAGAAACCCATCTATCAGTGCTTTCATCCAGATAGAAGTGAACTCAGGACAAAGTGAAGAAACCCATCTATCAGTGCTTTCATCCAGATAGAAGTGAACTCAGGACAAAGTGAAGAAACCCATCTATCAGTGCTTTCATCCAGATAGAAGTGAACTTAGGACAAAGGAAAACTGGGGGCCAGTATGCACAAATAGTTGGAATAATGGGACAGAAATGTGAGTGGCTTAAGTTCACCAAAAAAATGAAGTGATGGTGACAACAATGACAACGCACATGGAGGTTATGAGAAGCACCAAGAATGGGTCATACAGGAGATATAGGTAAATTAAAGCTTCTAATGGCTTGGGAAGTTCACCCAATAAGTCCAGAAAGGCAAGAAGTAGAACTTGTTCAAAGATGTTTTCAGAATCTCCAGATAGGATTGATACACACTGTTACTCTTCTAAAGGGCTTCATTGGCTGGACAAGAATTCTAAAAATGGTTGACAGTTAATGTTCTGTCTTCAGGATCACTTCAAGAATAGTGTATAGAACCATTACTGAATGATTTTAAAAAATACAGTCATGTGTTTCCATCAACACTGTTTAGACATTGACGCTGTTTGGAATATAAAGATGACAATAGTACCACTTTAAACTAAAAAAAATTTGATAGTGTTGAGTATGAATGCCTTAATTATGAAACCAACTCACAAAAATATTATACTGCATTAGACCCAGAAAATTACATACCACAGTTTTGCATGCAAATCAGTGCCACTCATTTCATTGAAGTTTTGGTATATTTAGCCTAAAAGAAAGGAGAGGGAGGAGAACTGGAAGGTAATGGAGTAGAAGCATCTTTGAACTGCTCGAGGGGAAAGTGCTGTGAAAGTGTTAAGCCAGGGATAGTTCAGGCGCTTTCTCTTGAGATATAGGCCTTTCATAATAAGCTTAAGTACATGGAAAACAGAATACAACAAAAATAATATGAGACTGTTTGGGCAGCTGTAAAGATTAAAAATTAAAGACCTGGCAGCTTCTTTGACAGAACATCTCACAGTGGTTGTATGGGCCTAGTTTTAAATGGAGAGTAATTAGTAAGCAGCACATTGTGATTTGAAACCATCCAGCCCAGCAGAGGCTTTTGCTGTCTCAGTTTTGCTGACATGGAAATGATCTCATCAGCAACAGAAAAAAATATGTTGAGGAGACATATGGCCGAATTATTTCAGGGTGTATCTATCACCACACTAAAAAAGCAGTGTGCCTTTCAAGAGGAGAGGAAACTCTGTTATATGAAACAGGAACCTGCAGTCTTTCTGTAACCAGCCACCTTCTGTATCATTTGGGAAAATAAGTGGTACTTTTTCAGTGATCTAGATGGAGCATTTGGTTTGTTCCAGAGATATTCGTTAACTGAGACTGTTACCAGCCACATGAACCAGCAAGATGAAAAAAGTGTTGTGGCAGGACCATTGCCCAGTATAAAAATATCTCTTACCTAAGCAACTTCTCTGCTATATATTTACAAGTAGTGGATAAGCCTGGCAGTCTCACAATGCCAAATACTGAGCAGTTGCATGCCTCAGACCATAACTAATGAGCAAGAAAGGTGCCAGAAAAGTAGCTTTCCACAGCAGACCTTCCCCTCTTTAAACAGGTACGTGTCTGGATGTAGTATAAGATATTGAGAGTAATCATGAAGGTAATATTCTGCACAACAGAGGGGTGAGTTTGCAGGCATGATGCAGAAGTCTAATCATATGGACACTGCTGTCAAGAAGGGAAGGGAGCTGTTTGTGGAGAAGAGGTCAGTGACTGGGCAATGTAGTGGGGCCTGATCTAAGAGGGTTAGAGCTAAAACCAAATGAGTAGAATGATGTGACTGTGTTTTATAACTTGCCATGAGAGACCAGTCATCAGGAGAGTCTGAGTGGAGTTCTGATAGCTTTAAGCATTTGTGTGTTTACCTAGGTGAAAAATTGTTTGTTTGGGGGAGTCCCACGAGGTACATGTGGCTATTTATGTACATTTGTTATGAAAGTGACTTGACTAATGGTTATCTCTATTTCCTTGAATGTTAGAGGGCTGAGTAGTCCCTTTAAGAGGCATGTCATTTCAAACTGGATAAGCTGCATCTTTTTGCTTGCAGAAGTATAAGGTGACTTGAACACATGGACAGGTGCTAACTAGGATGTAAAAATGAGAGTGCCTGATGAACATAAGTGAACCATGACTGGGACTCATATAGATGTGCAAGACTCTTTAGGGTAGAAATGTGCACACAAGGAGGATAAGAGTATTTGGGCTAAATTTAGAGCAGCCAACAGAGTAGTGGTTGTAGGGAATATATATGGTTACAACAAGAACAAGTTTGAGTTTACAACTGAGTCCTTGAGCATCTTAGAGAAGCTGGGACCCCAAAATATCCCCATTTTAATTATGGGGGACTGAAATACTGTTACAGATTCAGTCTAGGATAATCCCAAGTGGTGGGAAGCATATTATACCACAAGACTTATAATGTGGCAATGGAATAGATGAGGCTGGTAGATAGTGGTGATTGCAACATCTTTGGGAGTCAGAATTCACAATTATAACACCATCTAATCAGTCAGCCAGCAGAGTATATTTTTGCTTAGTCTCTAACCTAGAAGCTAATGCAGTTAGTCATGCATTTTTTGAGCATGCCCCATCGACTGACCATACTATTGTATTTATTGACTTTCAGTTACTAATGGGATAGGAAAGATGATGACCATGGAGGTAAGACCTGATAATTTTCATGAGGTAGTTGCTAAATATTTAAAGAGTTATCTCATGATGAGCTTCCTTGTAATACCTTAATGAGACTCCTTCAAATGGGAGTTATGGAGTTTATGTAGCTATGCCAAGTCACATTTTGTATAGAGTTTGATAAGATGCAAGTGTTAAAAAAGGAGGTAAAGAGAGCATTTTTATTAACTGTAAACAGGCTAGGTTTACAAAGTGAGGAGTTCTAAAGGAGTAAAGATTCAAATGTACAAATTTAAGTCCCTGAGTGCTCTGGTAGGAAGGTGTAAACCTTCTTACAAAAGACTCTCATAAGATCCTGGGTGATGGCAAGAAAACTTGGGAACCTACTGGAGGAACAAATCAATGATGCCTGATGTACTGTTTGTTGTAGTCGAAGGCCTAACCAGGGAGGATCAAGAAGTAAATAAAATATTTTGAGTGTTCTATTAAAATCTATATAGAGGTAACTTTATTAGAGATGATAGATGGAGAACACTGACCAAGGCTTTGTTACAAGGCTGCAATTTACAAGAGAAACCAAGAAAGGAAGCAGAAATTGATTAGGATGTCATCTTTACCATGATTAAGTCACCTAAGAGCTTGATGGCTTTACCAGTGAGATCTTCAGGGCTTTACCTCTGAATATAGCTAAACCTATTTCAAGAAGGCAATAGGTAAACCCCTCATCCAGAACATCTATAGTTACAGCATTTCTGAAGCCCAGTAAAGGTTCATCATTGCTTGTCAATTATAGGTCAGTCTCCCTTATTAATGTGAGCCTAAACCTCTATACCTGTATCATGGCAGAACAAATAAAGGGGTTGTTGTTTATAATAATTCTAAAAACCCAAGCTGGGTTCAGGGAAGGTCACACAAGTAGGGATCATATCAGAACTTTATGAATTTATTTTCAGGGGCTCTTGCACATTCCTGAACTGGTCACTGTTTTAGTGATCAGTTTTGAGAAGGCATTCCATTCCCTGAACTGGGTCTGGCTGTATGAGGTTATGAAATTTCCTCAGTAGTATATACAGGCAATTCAAAGTCTTCATAGTGCCCCTTCTCAAAGTTCCTGACAAATACGTCGCCATCAAATGATTACCATATTGAAAAAGTCAGTGGGCAATACCCATAACTGCCTTTGTTAACTTTTGAGCTACTGAACAGGATCATGAATTTTCTGGAAGGCTCCAGGGATTATAATTTTTATGATATCAACACTAAGAGCTTGATGTCTGCAGATGACTGCTTGATTTTCACTCAGAATCCCACTGTAGATGCATCCAAAATGTTAAAGATACTAGATAAGTTTCAAAAGTTCTCCAGTCTTGATGTATCCTGGGAAAATTATCCTTAATTCTGTTTAATGTTGCATATGTATGGAAACAAGTCCAGTGTTGGTCATCCCTTGGGGGGGAGTGGTCTCACTTAAATGTCAATGAATCATTTTGCATACTCACAATGCAATAATGGTAGACTTAAACTTGAAGAAAATATGAGAGAGAGCCTTTGTAAAGATTCATAGCTGCAGGAGACTGCATCTGTAAACTATGGGTCATATTATAGCAATGAAAATGTTTTTGACTGTCTCTCTTTTATATGTCGGTATGTATCAACCAGTGCATAAATATCATATTTGGTAAATGAGTTTGATGGGATAATAAAACCAGTGGACTCCAGCGAATGCTGCTGATTCTCTAACAAGTCATTGGGGTTGGGAATCCTGCACTGGAGCAGTATCACTGGGGCTGGGAATCCTGCACTGGAGCAGTATCACTGGGGTTGGGAATCCTGCACTGGAGCAGTATCACTGGGGTTGGGAATCCTGCACTGGAGCAGTATCACTGGGGCTGGGAATCCTGCACTGGAGCAGTATCACTGGGGTTGGGAATCCTGCACTGGAGCAGTATCACTGGGGCTGGGAATCCTGCACTGGAGCAGTATCACTGGGGCTGGGAATCCTGCACTGGAGCAGTATCACTGGGGTTGGGAATCCTGCACTGGAGCAGTATGCTGTGGCCTTTACTCTGCATCAGCTGTTTGCTCTTCATCATCATGCCCTATTAGTCTGAACCAGACTGCTGAAAAGTGAGATCTTACAACAGCTTACCATATCAACTCTCACCTGGCATTTTGTTAAGCTCTCAACCCATCAAAAAGAAATAAAATCTCTCTGATCAACCTAAAAGGCTTCTTTCATCCCAAGATGTTTGGAGCTTTGCTATCCCTCTGTGGGGTTTTCCCCACTGAGGTATTTTAATAAAGTGACTGTATGATTCACTTTTGGCAGCCAAGGGAATCGATTACTTGTTAGAATTCAGGAAAGAAGTAGATTGTAGGGGGGGTCCTCATAAACTTTCTCACTTTGGTGACAACATGGGACCTCCCTAACTAGAAGCAATAGAAGTACTTGTGTGTTAGCCATGGAATTTCAACTTCTGATTACAAGAGCTTTATAAGCGAACCCTTTTTTCTCTTCTGAGATAATGTTGTGGTAAAGCTGAGATGGCTATGGATACCTCTGGCCTCTAAGGGAAGTTGTAGGAGAGCAGTCTTTGGGTTTTCGAGATGTCTGTGAATCTGTGCGTCAGCAATAGCTGCTAGAAACAGGTGTTGTTTTTATTAACAGCAACTGGACTCCAGATTGTAGCCTTCAGAAGGGGTTCTTACTGAACTATACATGTCTGGGCTGTGTCTCTCAGTGAATCTCTCTGATGCCCAAGTTCTGGGATTGTGCTCTAGTACATGGGTCCTGGTTAAGAATAGCATCATTTTATGAGAATGGATATGGGGAAATATACCTTGTTTGATTGAAATACAGTATGTTCCCTGTGCATCACACAGTTTGTAAATATGGTGGAGGGTTTAAAAAGTAGTTTGTCTAGCTGAGCATTGTGACATGTTCCTGTGGGGTCTATATCAGAACATCGAAAGTTCATACTTTCGAATGTTCTTACATTGACCCCTATTCAGCGAACGCTGAAAATAGCGAAACGACAGATAACTGAATTTTTCCTAGGGAAAGAATTTGGTTGTCCATTTCTGTTGTTTCGCTATTTTCACCACTGTGGTGGAAAGTTACGGGTCAGGTTAAGGTAAGTGTGCGATTGGGCGTAGGTTAGGTGAGTTAGGGTTAGGGCATGAGAGAGGTATGTGTGTGATTGTGTGGACGTGAGGGTTAGGGCAGGTTAGGTGAGTTAGGGTTAGGGCGTGGGTGAGGTGAGTATGCAATAGTGATGGACCTTAGGGTTTGGGTTTGGGTTAAGGTAAGTGGATAGTTAGTGGTGTTTGTACAATTTAGTGTAGGGTTAGCTGTAAGATTTTGTGTGTATGTGTGTGGATTGCTGTTTGTTTGGTGTGCTTGTATTGTATGTATGTGTTTTGGAACAGCAAATATTTTTCCTAGGAAAAAATTCGCTGTTCTGAATGTTCAATGTTGTCAGCGTTCGCTGAATAGGGGTCGATGTAAGAACATTCAACAATGTGAACTTTCGGTGTTCTGATATAGATCCGTTCCTGTGTAGTCTTGCTTTAGGAGACTCCTCATCTATTACAATGATTTGAGTTCACCAGCTGCTAGATTATGTTTGTTGCCAGATTCATGATACTAGTAAGTACAAGATGATGAAAGTTGATAGGAAAAAAACTTATGAGTAAGTCTGTAGCCCTGCGAGAACAGTGAGCAGCCGTTACAGTCGACATTTAGAAATGGAAAGCTCTTATTGGTAATTACAACTTATGCATATTACATGCTATGTATTATACAAACTGTGGTGTTCTTTAATTATATCTTCACTGTATGTGTTTTATACACACACACACACACACACACACACACACACACACACACACACACACACACACACACACACACACACACACCACATACAGTGGCTTGAACAACAAACTGGTATAGAATATTATCAGGTTTACTTTACATAGCTGTTGCCTTGTTTTTATTATGTTCATCTGATTTCAGTTTTGAATCATTAGCTTTCATTGCATAATAATAATGTCCATGCACTTTCTAATGCTGATAAGTTACTGATAATTTTGAACATTGACTAGATGACTTGAGATGTTGTTGGCTTTTTTCTCCTTACTGGAGAATGGTTTGCAAAAAAAAAATGTAACTAAGGCAATTATTTCTATAAAGTATATAATTAAGGTAGCAAGCAGAATGAATGTTAGTTGACCAACAAAACTATATATTCACTTCCCAGGTTAAGTTATAGCTGTGTACTTTTCTGTAAAATGTTTAATTTTGATTTACTTTGCAGGAGGAAAAATTCAAAAGAATATATGCAGAATGGAAAGACTGAGGCATGTAAATGATAGGGTGAGAGATAATGTAGAGAGACTGGAGTTCTACAGCTCTTTCTAGTTCTTTCAGCATGCTTTATGTACATGGTGGTAGGTTCACTCATCTCTTCCTGGTAGCTCCATGTGTTGCATGTACGTGTATGCAAGCACCACAATTAGGACTGAGCCTTAACGCGCAATTGAAATTTGTTACACTTACAAGGAGAAATGGAAGTAACATCATTAAGGGGAGGGAAAGCAACATGTTTCTTATAATTGTAATATACTGCCCAATTTAAAAGAAGTTGGATTTGTAGTACATGGCAAAAAACATCCAACAGGCATATGGTTATGCTTGTCTCTCTGGGGTTTTCATTTCCTCACTTAAGCTACTGTAGGTAGTCTGCAGCAAATAAGGGTAACTACAGCCTGAAAGGTATCCCAGGAATTCTTAATGAGGCAAAGGGGGTTAGATACTACAATGTTAATAGTAATTTTAAGAACCACATAAGTGTGACAGAATAAAGAAACATATAATGTCATGTAAACTATGAGAAAGTTCACATCCACTAAAAGAAAAAAAGAATATTAGAAAGAATACAGAAATAAGGGGACAAAAAGCAACTTTACATGAAACCAAATTGAAAAAGAAGGAGGCAGGAAGGCTTTGAATGAAACAATTCAATAGCATTATTGCCAAATATAAACCAGGGATAGGAAAGAAAGGAGCAACTATAATATTTCATAACACTTTGCATCTGGTATTATATGAATGCAGGGAAAGTTGATGGCTACTCTGGAGAGGAAAGATCAATGGGATTTCTAGGCCGTCAGAAATGTGTACACCCTGAATGAAGATAATGCCACTTTTTTCTTAAGATTATTAGTTTTGTGGGTTTAAATGACCTGGCAAGTTGAATGAGATAGAGATTTTAATCTAGTGCTCAACAACAAAAGGAAGTAAGCAAGAATAAGAAAGAATATCACAGGAAATCTAAAAACAGTAATGATTGGGTAGACATATGGAAGCAAAGCATGGTACTATTTAGATTTAGATTAGGTTCATATATTAGTACTAGGCTAACTGCCCTTGTGGGTCATTTCACATCTAGCCAAATACCCCATGCGAGAATCAAACCTTGCACCTGTAAGGTAAACACCTTAACCATTATGCCATTGGGGTAATACTTTTTAGAAGCTTAACAAGCTAAGGAAGCAGAATTGGCCTGAGATTAGCATCAGCAATGACATATGATCTGCTATGTAAAGTAAATATTAAAGAAATACACCTTACTGATCACACTTTAGTGGAAAGAGAAATGATAATATGCAAAGGCAAGATGTCAAAAAGTCAAAAAGATGCAGATGTTCACATTATAAACAAGACAAGGATAGCATAAGAAGAGAGTTAAAAGGGCTGGTGCAAGATATAATAGCGAAAAATAAGAATTAAGAAGCTGATTTGGGGATCCTTTGATAGTAACAGTGCAAGGCAATGTTAAGAGGGGAGATTTTGGATAAGGAAGGAAAATGGAAAAAAGCAGTTAACATCAGGGGCAAGGACTCATGATACTGATTGCTAGTCTACAGCCCCCCCCCCAAAATAAAAAAGAAAAAAAAGGAAAAAGAAAAAAGGGAGTTTTTATTTACTTTGTATTCCTATTACTTCGTAATAGTTTCATAGTTTCATAGTATAGTACTAGGCTATCTGCCCTGGGGCATTTGTAAGCCTAGCCGTAGTGATGTGGCTTTTGCCACCCCATGAAATGGTACAAAAATGTACAGAATATAGTTTCATAGTATAGTACTAGGTTATCTGCCCTGGGACATTAACAGCTCCTGCAAGGCTCAAACCCAGGACCCTGCACACAATAGACAAAGTGATTTACCACTAAGTCATACTACTAAGCCATAATGCATCTTATTTGCAATACCATTACTAGTTTGGAGTTCTGATATTTCCTGTGGTCACACTGGGAAAAAAAATGGAAATCTGTTTACTCTGCCGCCCTACACTGTATCTTTCCCTGACTGGAAATAAGGTGCTTCCTACCTTCCACAGAAGGCAGAAACCTCAGAAAAAAGTGGCTGATGGAGCTGCTGTATAAAGCAGCAAGGAGCCATTTCTATTGGCTTAGTCAGTCTCAGGTGATTGGCTCAGACTGAGGCAGTCTGAGACTAAATGTGAAAGAAGTCCATAATGGACTACTGCTAAATTACAAATGCAAGAGAAAGTGTTTTTTTTTTTTTTGTTGTTGTTTATTTTTTATTAACCCTACATGTGATGCTTATCTGGAATGTAAGGAAGAAAAATATGTAAAGCTTTATTTGTGTGTGTGTGTGTGTGTGTGTGTGTGTGTGTGCTTGTGTGCAGTTGTGTTTGTGTTTGTATGTCTCTGTTTGTATGAGAGGGCATATATGCCCTGAACTATTCCTAATTTCATAGAATATCACAAATTTTTTCTTGTTATTTGAAAGTTTCATAGGATTTCAACTACTAAATGATGATAGATACTTAAATTTCAAATTTATGGCACATTTGAATTTCAGACTCAGTAGCCTTCAGACAAATCATAGTAATGCACAGCCTGTAATTTAAGTGACTTTCAAAGTATGCAACAAACTCTAAATGCTAAACAAACTTGACCTTGATGGAAGGTAGCCAGATAAATCAACAACACAGCAGACCAAATAAAACAAATCTTCTAATGTATTGTACAAGAAAAAAAGTGAGTGCTTTCGCAGTGACAACCACTGCTTCATCAGACATTTTCTACAAGTCACATCCACAGATAAATACTGTCTGAAATCCAAGGAGACCAATCATATTGGTGTAACAATTAATGAAACTTAATTGCATCCAAAGATAAAGTGCTTTTTAAAGTAACAGTACACCAATACATTATAGCATGGTCCTATTAGCAAGTCAGTAAAATACAAAATACAAAATATAGAATACATCCCTACAGATATATATCCTTATCATGATTAGTGTGCATGGGGCTATTTTAATTTCCTAGACTTAAGGGCTGGCTTCATGGGCACATTATCATTAAGACCTCGTCCCCTGTGTGCCCCTAGTCATTTTCATCACAACTTTCAAAGTCTATAAAATGCATATTATATATTATACAGTTCATACTCAAGTTTTGGTCTTTTGTTCCATTGCATTTTTTTGTGTTTTGCTTGATTTTTGGGATAAGATGTTAAGAGGTATGTTGGGGGAGGGTACTGCAGTGGCTTGAACAATTTATTCCATTATTTTGTGTGTGATAGTTATTAATACATTTATTCATTCAATTGATCACAATTAAACTTTTAAAGTGCACATCACTGTACTTGTTGTATTGTAATGACTGTAATTGATGCATGTGTGCATGTGTGCATATGTATAACATATATATATATATATATATATATATATATATAAATATATATATATATATATATATATATATTATGCACACACACACACATATATATAGATATATATAGATATATATATAGATATATATATATTTACAGAGAGAGAATACATCAAAGTGCATCACGATTAACACAGGGGTTCCACAGGGATGTGTTCTCAGCCCACTGTTATTCACCATCCTGACCCATGACTGCTATAATAGCACAAGTCCAACCATGTCATCAAGTTTGCTGATACCACCACAGTCATGGGGCTCATGACAAATGAGGATGAAAGGGCATACAGAGAGGAGGTGGCAGCTCTGATCAGTTGATATGAGGGGAGCAACCTTGAACTGAGTGTAAGCAAGACCATAGAGATTATCATTGACTTCAGGAAAAGGAGAACAAAGCACCCAGTACTCAGGATCAATGGTAAGAGTTTAGAGAGGGTTAAGAGTATGAAATTCCTAGGTGTACAGATATCTGAGGATATCTTGTAGTTGGGATACACCAGCCAACTGGTCAAGAAAGCTCATCAATGCCTCCACTTTTTAAGAAGTCTGAAAAAAGCTAAGCTTCCTCCTCGTACTCTCCACCTTCTATAGAGGTGCAATAGAGAGGATCCTCACCTGCAGCTTCACAGTGCGGTTTGGAAGCTACACAGTTACAGAAAGGAAGGTGCTACAAAGAGTGGTGAGGGTTGCAGAGAGGGTAACAGGTCCCAGTCTTCCATCGATACAATATCTTTATTCTGCAAGAAGCATCCAAAAGGCTGCCAAAATAGTACAGGACAATACGTATCCTCTCATGGACTGTTTACATCTGGCATTGGGCAGGAGATATTGCAGCATCCACTGTAGGACTACAAGATTCAGTAGCAGTTTATACCCTACAGTGATTAGACTCTGAACTCAGGCACTAGTCCCGGGGTCTAGACACATAATAAGTCATTTTTATTTATTTGTGCAATATATACTACATATATTCCAAGTAAGTTCAATATTTATTTATTATATCGATAGTCAATATTATTTAACTCACTCAAGTGCAATATTAGACAAATAACTTAGGCATTTCAATCTGTAGTGTGTTTTGTTTCACTTTAAATAGGGTAGTTAATTTAACTCAGGGGAGGGCATTATTTTCATATATGAGTGTTGGGAAATGTCTCTGCTCTTGCTTGTGTGTATTGGGAGTAGTACTGTATTTGTTAGTTATATTTATTCATCTCCTTGTATTTGCTGTTTCCCTTTCCTTTGTAATCTCAAGAACTGAGCTGATGCAATAAATTTTGTTTAGGCTACATGCGTGTAGTTCTAAATGACAATAAAGTTTACTTTGACTTTGATATATATGAGTGGGAGGTTGGCATATTGGTTAAGGTGTTTACCTTACAGACACAAAGTGCAGGGCTTGATTCTGACATGGGGTAACTAGCTAGGTTTAAAATGGCCCACAAGGGCAGTTAGCCTAGTACGAAACTATGAAACTATGAACTATATATATATATATATATATATATATATATATATATATATATGTGTGTGTGTGTGTGTGTGTGTGTGTGTGTGTGTGTGTGTGTGTGTGTGTGCGTGTGTATGTGTGGGGCATGGATGCTATAAATATCCTCCAATTTTACCACATACTCAAGTTGTATCTCATAATGTGTGTTTTTCTGGCACTTCAGTGAAGACTGTAGTCACTACATGACAGGCATTTGACTTTCAGGCTTAATATGCCTTCAGAAAAAGTATGTTAATATAGACTATTATTTTAGCAACTTTCTACCTTTGGTCTTTTTGTCCCCTATTATCTTTTTATCTTTCCTCTTGATTCTTGAGCTAAGAGGATGAGAGGTATGTGCCTCAGTGTGTGTGTGTGTGTGTGTGTGTGTGTGTGTGTGTGTGTGTGTGTGTTTGTGCATCTGTGTATGTGAGCATGTGAGTGCATGTCCTTTGGAGAAAGTTTGTAGCTGTCTGGATGCTTGTATGTGTCTGTGTCTCTTTGTGGGTATGTGTGTGTGTGTGTCTGTGTGTGTGTGTGTGTGTGTGTGTGTGTGTGTGTGTGTGTGTGTGTGTGTGTGTGTGTGTGTGTGTGTGTGCGTGTGTGTGTGCAAGCATGCGAGTGCATGTCTTTAGATCTTTAGTAGCATGTTTGTAACTGTCCGGACGTGTGTGTGTGTGTGTGTGTGTGTGTGTGTGTGTGTGTATGTAAGCATGTCTTAAGGGACATGTTTGTAGCTGCCTGGATGTTTTGCGTGTCTGTGTCTGCTGTGGCTGTGTGCATATGTGTGTTTGTGACTGCACACTTTAGGGCATGTTTGTGTGTGTGTGTGTGTGTGTGTGTGTGCGTGTCAGTGTCTGTGTCTGTGTGTGTGTGTGTGTGTGTGTGTGTGTGTGTGTGTGTGTGTGTGTGTGTGTGTGTGTGCAAGCAAGCGAGAGCATGTCTTTAGGTCATTAGTGGTATGTTTGAAGCTGTCTGGACATTTGTGTGTGTGCGTGTGTGTGTGTGTGTGTGTGTGTGTGTGTGTGTGTGTGTGTGTGTGTGTGTGTGTGTGTGTGTGTGTCTATAAAGTGGCTATAATGACTGGGTACTGAGGCAGTGTGTGGATGAGTTGTACAGGCACCGTCTGCTGTTTGATCACAGCTGATGGTCATCTACCTGTTGTAATACTGCCTCTCATCATTCCAATTAGCCACTCCTCATATTCATTTGCTTGCTGCATATTACTGCTTATTTACTTAGATGACTAAGAATCCCTAGGATATATGGGGGCCTGGCATGCTCATATATTGCTAGATACACTTTACCATTCAATAGTCTCAGTAGATACAAAAAATGTGGGAAGGAAATAAAGAATCCTTGAATATGAGGCTGAAGCAATTTGTGGAAATCCATTGCATAACCAGCTTATGAAAATGAAGCGTGCATTGACTGAAAAAACAGGGCCTGGGCAAACAGAAATAGTACGGCACCACCCAAAAACATTAGAAATAATTCCTAATAATTCTAGTGGAGGAAATTTGTGAGGAGAGGCTGAGGGTCTGGGATCAGAAAGTTCTTAGAGAAGAAGAGCTTTTTGAAATGTTTTACCCTTTCAAGCTTTATTGCAAGGAATGGCTGCACCTACAGATTAGGGAGACTAAATTACAAGGATAAGGGAGAAGGCCTTTCATAGAGAAAGTTGTCCGGATTTTGGGGCCGGAACGCATGATATGAGGTGAAACCTGTTAGTGCTGGGGTGCTCTCAGGAGCCTTGAACCAGGTTTCTGTCACAGCACAGACATCGATGTTCTCCATATTGAGAAGGGCCTCGAAAAGTGCATCTTGAGATTGAGACTTCTGGCATTGAGCAGCATTACCCTTAGTTTTTTTCCCTTTTGGTGTTCTAGGGTGGTAGGTTTAGAATTTGAGCCTTGCCTAAAAAGGCACTATGGGGGTGGCAAGAGCCTTTGCCAATATCCGGAAGCCCAGGGGTGACAGGTGCAAGCCGCCCTGAAGCAGCGTGGCTTGTCCAGCATGTCATCCCAGGCAGACAGACATTGATCCCCTTGAATGACACCAGAATTTAAGCCAATTATTAAAGCTGATCATCTTATCACTGTATTGTGGCATCATTCTAGGTGAAGGTAGGATACTGCTCAAGGTCAGGGTCATACCTGCCTGGGCTACATAATCAGAGAGCCCTCGATGTCCCTTTTCATGTAGTCCAAGGAGGTACGCCCCAGGTCGCTGACACCAGCGTGACAATGACTGAGTCGTACTTGTACCTGCTGTTGAGAGACCTGAGTGCTTGCGCTATGTGGCGGATTCTAGCACCTGACAGGCAGCTTACTGTGACCTTCTCTTTACTCAGTCTGGTGAGCGGACGCCAGTGTGTCTGACTATGGAATCACCAATGACAAGTGTGTCTGGCATTTTGTTTGGCCTTAAGGGCTGTGACTGTTTGACACTCTGACTGTGTGGTCTATGTTGCATGTGTTGGGTCGTGAGGTGGTAGTTGTTTGGGTGTCTGCTTTGGTGGCCTCTGCTGTTTTGGTAAATTTTGATCAGAGCCTCGAGTATGTCTTTGTGTGAGTATGTGTATGATTTGAAGTTGTGATGGTACCCATGTGTGACTGGGTATGTATTGTGTGTGGTTACCTTCTCCTCCTGTCTGGTCTTGCCAGTCCTATGTTGAGAGAGCTCAGCCTCCAGTTTGGCCGTATAGTTGCATCTCTCGCATGTATTTGTGTTTTGTGGGAGAAGGAGAGGATTGTCTGTGTACATGAGGCAGTTGTAACATTGCCTCAATATTCCCAGGTTCACCAGTTGAGCTGGAGAGGACACTAGCAACTGATCCCTCGACATACTAGAAGTAGTAGATAAAGAGACTTCAAAGGACTCGGGAAGTGGGTTTTAGGCTGGTGGGGTACTATCTATAATAAGAGTGCTTTATCAAGGTGCAAGTACTGTAGGAGTAAGTGCTAGGCTTTACAGATAGAGAATAGTCTACTTGGGAATCAAGTAGAGATGAACTTTTCAGTTATAGGATATGCTGGTTAGATCAGCAGTACAGCTCGAGGAAGGTAGTTTTAAAGGAAAATTGGAAGAGTGGAATTTAGATGGCCCAAATAGTTTAACCTTGTTTAACCGTCGCTGCTCTTGTGTGCAACAGTGAATTGGCTTAAATCGCGCCACGCTTAGCGTGTTTTATAGCAGGGGGCTGAAGGGAGCTAGGAATTGGCCCAAAACGACCAATGGACTACTAGTTTCTGGCTGAAACTTCACCAAATCAGACAAAAGGCCTCAGTGCTTCCCACCCCACTGGTAAGCAAAGAAACTTCCTCCTTCCTAATAAGGCAATGGATCAGTAACAGGAACTAAAAACAAAGCCCAGGGATCAGCAACTCTGAAACTGGACTACTCTAGTTCAGTAAGGCGGAAAACAAGAGATTTTTGTTTTATTACAGAGACAAGGAAAACAGACAGTAATTGCTGTAAATCGGCTAGTGCACTTTAGTGTGTAGCCTACAGAAACAATTTGCAACAATTAGTAACTTAAAGTGCAATAAACAGTGTAAAATGCAGAAATCACTTAAAGTAGCAATAAAACAGGCGAAATGCAGTTGCTAGCTTAAATAACAGTGGGAAAGCCACAAAAATACTTATATCTGGTAGAAAGTCACTCTTTTAGCTCTCTGCTGCTTGGATCACTCTGCAGGCCACCACGAGGATCTGTGCTGAGTTGGTACAAGCTGGAAAATGCGTGTTTAGCATGTTTTATAGCAGGGGCTGAAAGGAGCTAGGAATTGGCCCAAAACAACCAATGGACTACTAGTTTCTGGCTGAAACTTCACCAAATCGGACAAGAAGGCTGCTCAGTGCTTCCCACTCCCACTGGTAAGCAAAGAAACTTCCCTCCTCCCTAATAAGGCAATGAATCAGTAACAGGAACTAAAAACAAAGCCCAGGGATCAGCAACTCTGAAACTGGACTACTCTAGTTCAGTAAGGCAGGAAAACAAGAGATTTTTTTTGTTTTATTACAGAGACAAGGAAAAACAGACAGTAAATGCTATAAATGCTGTAAATCGGCTAGCGACTTTAGTGTGTAGCCTACAGAAACAATTTGCAACAATTAGTAACTTAAAGTGCAATAAACAGTGTAAAATGCAGAAATCACTTAAAGTAGCAGTAAAACAGGCTAAATGCAGTCGCTAACTTAAATAACAGTGGAAAGCCACAAAAATACTTATATCTGGTAGAAAGTCACTCTTTAGCTCTCTGCTGCTTGGATCACTCTGCAGGCCACCACGAGGATCTGTGCTGAGTTGGTACAAGCTGGAAAACGCGTGTTTAGCGTGTTTTATAGCAGGGGCTGAAAGGAGCTAGGAATTGGCCCAAAACGACCAATGGACTACTAGTTTCTGGCTGAAACTTCACCAAATCGGACAGAAAGGCTGCTCAGTGCTTCCCACTCCCACTGGTAAGCAAAGAAACTTCCCTCCTCCCTAATAAGGCAATGGATCAGTAACAGGAACTAAAAACAAAGCCCAGGATCAGCAACTCTGAAACTGGACTACTCTAGTTCAGTAAGGCGGAAAACAAGAGATTTTTTGTTTTATTACAGAGACAAGGAAAAAAAACAGACAGTAAATGCTATAAATGCTGTAAATCGGCTAGCACTTTAGTGTGTAGCCTACAGAAACAATTTGCAACAATTAGTAACTTAAAGTGCAATAAAAGTGTAAAATGCAGAAATCACTTAAAGTAGCAGTAAAACAGGCGAAATGCAGTCGCTAGCTTAATAACAGTGGAAAGCCACAAAAAATACTTATATTTGGTAGAAAGTCACTCTTTTAGCTCTCTGCTGTTTGGATCACTCTGCAGGCCACCACGAGGATCTGTGCTGAGTTGGTACAAGCTGGAAAAACGCTGTTTAGCGTGTTTTATAGCAGGGGCTGAAAGGAGCTAGGAATTGGCCCAAACGCACCAATGCACTACTAGTTTCGGGCTGAAACTTCACCAAATCGGACAGAAAGGCTGCTCAGTGCTTCCCACTCCCACTGGTAAGCAAAGAAACTTCCTCCTCCCTAATAAGGCAATGGATCAGTAACAGGAACTAAAAACAAAGCCCAGGGATCAGCAACTCTGAAACTGGACTACTCTAGTTCAGTAAGGCGGAAAACGAGATTTTTGTTTTATTACAGAGACAAGGAAAAAAAACAGACAGTAAATGCTATAATGCTGTAAATCGGCTAGCACTTTAGTGTGTAGCCTACAGAAACAATTTGCAACAATTAGTAACTTAAAGTGCAATAACAGTGTAAAATGCAGAAATCACTTAAAGTAGCAGTAAAACAGGCGAAATGCAGTCGCTAGCTTAATAACAGTGGAAAGCCACAAAAATACTTATATCTGGTAGAAAGTCACTCTTTAGCTCTCTGCTGCTTGGATCACTCTGCAGGCCACCACAAGGATCTGTGCTGAGTTGGTACAAGCTGGAAAACGCGTGTTTAGCGTGTTTTATAGCAGGGGGCTGAAAGGAGCTAGAATTGGCCCAAAACGACCAATGGACTACTAGTTTCCGCTGAAGCTTCACCAAATCGGACAGAAAGGCTGCTCAGTGCTTCCCACTCCCACTGGTAAGCAAAGAAACTTCCTCCTCCTAATAAGGCAATGGATCAGTAACAGGAACTAAAAACAAAGCCCAGGGATCAGCAACTCTGAAACTGGACTACTCTAGTTCAGTAAGGCGGAAAACAAGAGATTTTTCTGTTTTATTACAGAGACAAGGAAAAAAAACAGACAGTAAATGCTATAATGCTGTAAATCGGCTAGCGACTTTAGTGTGTAGCCTACAGAAACAATTTGCAACAATTAGTAACTTAAAGTGCAATAAACAGTGTAAAATGCAGAAATCACTTAAAGTAGCAGTAAACAGGCTAAATGCAGTCGCTAGCTTAATAACAGTGGGAAAGCCACAAAAATACTTATATCTGGTAGAAAGTCACTCTTTAGCCTCTGCTGCTTGGATCACTCTGCAGGCCACCACGAGGATCTGTGCTGAGTTGGTACAAGCTGGAAAACGCGTGTTTAGCGTGTTTTATAGCAGGGGCTGAAAGGATCTAGAACTGGCCCAAACGACCAATGGACTACTAGTTTCTGGCTGAAACTTCACCAAATCGGACAAAAGGCTCAGTGCTTCCCACTCCCACTGGTAAGCAAAGAAACTTCCCTCCTTCCTAATAAGGCAATGGATCAGTAACAGGAACTAAAACAAAGCCCAGGGATCAGCAAGTCTGTAAGTGAATAGTCTAGTTCAGTAAGGCAGGAAAACAAGAGAATTTTTTTTTTTTTTTTTTTTTTTTTTACAGCGACAAGGAAAAACAGACAGTAAATGCTATAAAAACAATTCACATGCAGTGCAAGCTGGCACACTTGAGTATGTAGCAATATTAGTCCACACACAGTATGAAAAAATGTAATTAAATTAAAAGGACTAAAAGCAAGTGCAGAAAGGGTTTATTAGAGAGAATGCGTAAAGAGAAGGGACTGGGGGAGTGTCCTAGATCAAATCGACAGTGCGGCACTGCAAAAGCCACCAAATTTAAACTACATCCAAGAACAGGGAGGGGGGTGGGGAAGACAGTTTCAACAGAGCTAGATCTGAGAAATCAGTCCCCAAGTTATAACAACCACAATAAAATGAAGGAAATATACTTAAATCAG
>NC_056737.1:1357155973-1357168473 GCF_019279795.1 Protopterus annectens
ACTACATCACAGCCTAGATACTAAATGAATCCTAGCAAGCATAATAAATATGTCATTAGTAAATGAATGGAAATTTTGTGTGCAGTACTATTCAAAGATACTAAATAATTTATGTTTAGATAAGCAAGTAGAATTCTGCTAACATTTAAACACACAGAACAGATGTCAAAAACTTCAGATAGCAGGAAGATTTTCCAGGCATTTGGACTGGTTCTGCTTTATAATTAAAATAGAATTGTAACATGACATTAAAGTTTTTGATATTTTGTTTAATCATGTATAAATAGTTACAACTCCTTAGTGATTTCATGCTGTTAAAATGGGTTACATATGGTTATCTGAACTATCTGGAAGGTTGTTTGATGATTGTATTATGTCAAATAAAATAAAATAAAATGCTAAACTGAAAACATGCAAGTTCAGGAGATCTTGTGTTATAGTAATGATCTTAGAAATAAGCAGATGATGGCTATTCATTAGTTTGTAGCCTATAGGTTGGTACATGCTCACTACAGAGATTCCAATGCATAGTGACAGAAATCTTAACATTTTTGCCACAAGAGGAAATGAGATTTTAAAGCTGCTGCAGAAATGCAATTATATGCTCTGTTCTTTATTTCTTTAACCAAATAATTATAATAAGTTAAAATTGTCCCATTAAAGAGTTCATGTTGAATTTAAGTGAAACAATGCTCTCAAAACACATATGCCTAGCCCTCAGCTTAGGTAATTAGTGAGAGTCCTGGTACTTTAAAACAGCAATATATGTTTTTTTTTCTTCTTACAGCAGTTACCTATTACACTGAAACTCTAAGAAATGCTTTATGGTTTATTGTAGAATTGCTTTTTTTTTAAGCTGCCATAATTTTAGCTTCATGAGACCATTCCACATACCAGTGTATTGCAGCAGCTGTACATAATTTTCTTTGTCTTTGTGTCTTTTAAAGAATAGTTCCAAATAAAGAACACATGTAGTCTAGAAGTCTAAGTGTTTTTTTTTCATCTAACTTGATAATGCTGATTTTTATTTTTTTTTTCTGGAGACATTTGTGCCCAAGGACTCTGTTGTTTACACTTTCTTGACTGCTTTTTTGTGACTCATTAGAACTTGTGCCAAGAGCAGAAACATTGCTGGATAAAGCTAACCCCAAGAAATGACATAATATGCTATTCACTATATAAGCCATTGCATCCTTGTCTGACATTGTAAAACCTGAGTACACTACTTCTTCACGAACAAACTGTTTTAAAGCATAGCGCATACATATTCTAACTATAATCCGTAATCCTTTGTTTCCTAACATGGTTCTGATTCCAGAGTAGCTGTAGTTGCCCTATAAACAGACAGACCTCTCTTGGGTAATGGTAGAAATCCTATTAAATCCCTATTGTCTGGAATAGATCAGTATCTAGCACATATGCCTGTCTAATGAGTTATACTCTGACATTAACAGTCTAAGAAAAAGCATCAAAGGTGAATGCAGTCAGTAGGCAAGCAAACGAACTGATACATTACCATGCTGTACCTAAAAGCAAACTACTCCTTGAGACTTTGATCCTTCCTTGACATAGTTGTAATGCAATTCCTATACATTTACATCATCTAAAAAAACACATAGTGCTTTATATATAGACTAAAGCATTCCCCAGTTGGCCTTGGCATTATCCTATTGCATATCACTCATTTAATGGAATAACATGCATTGCTGATGATGAGTTTATTGGCTTCTACAGTAATATTCCCATATTGTCAATTAAAGCTTCTTCCCACCAATACTTCAACCAAATCTCTTGTGTTGTAGAACTATAAATGTCCATGGACAAAAAAATGGTAAAAAAAGATTATGCTGTGTTTCATCTCTCCTGCAGATAATAGAGGGTTAATAATCGAACAAGTTGTTGCAAAGCAGTTATCTAGACTTTGACCTTTTATTCCACTGGAAAGAGGAAAACATAGATTTTGGTTGGTGTGACATGACTCCCAAAATCCTATACTTCAGCAGTCAAAAAAAGACCATCTGTAAATGCCTGCTGACTTATTTTTTTAATATGACAGGGACTACCTCTATTGTTTTACAAGTGTTTGATGGAAGAAAAATTTTAGTAGTCACATTACATGTAAAGAGTTGAAAAGGTTATATGGAAATATTCTACCTCCCTTTTTCTTCCACACAGCATTTTATGCAGTATCATGTTTTGATGGTTCAGCATCAAACATGTATGCACAAATTAGGCTGTACAAAAAAATGGCACCCTCACCTTATCCTTTTTTTAACTGCCTATTACCCCTCTGTATAATTACTCCACCACTTCACCAAATAATTAACATCCTCTACAATGCAAGAGCATGATTACAGAAAAGCCATTTTGTATTCTCTTATTCTCAATTTCCTGAAAATCAAACTGAAACCCTCTTATGGAAAACTTTAAGGCTTGTGGAAGGAAATGGCAATCTGTAATTTCTTACAACACAAAATTTCTCACTTTCATTGCTGTGCAGTCAGACAAAAAGAAAACATACCAGAGCACAGTAATAATCTTTCTGGCTGCATGAAGTGGTTCTCCACAATTCTTCATCAATGTCAGCCAAAAAAGGACAACAAAAAGCATCACAAAGCTAAATACCTCATAACTCATTATAATGAAAAGCCCCAAATAGTACAAAAACAGTTCCAGAAAATTGCATTCGGGTATCACTGAGAATGTTGCACTTTAACGTGCCCATCTCGCCTCCCTCTCTATTTCTGTTCACTTGCCAGTATTGCCTAGAGGTTAGAAAAACAAACTTTGGAAAAGCATGCTACATTCCACAGGTTTGGGTTTGTCTGCTTCAGTTTCCATCTGCGTTTTGTAATGCTTCAATCAAATCTTCTAATTTTAGTACACATAACTTCCATATTACAATTAAAAAGATAGCAGCTGTTCTTAATAGGTTTTAAAGAGACAATAAAGAATGAATAAGATAACACATGCATAAATAACCATCCTTTAATACAGATGGCATTAGATAGCAGTGCAGGTTAATTAAGCAGAAACTGTGGCTCAGGTGATCAAATAAAATTGTTGTCCTATCTATCTATCTATATAAATATATATATATATATGTATACAGTATATAGCTAGATAGATAGATATGCACACACATACACACTCATGTCAACTAAAACAGTTAAATGCCATGTATGCTTGATGACGTTAATACGTGTATGTGGGTCATTTTAAACCTAGCTAACTTCCTTGTTGTTGTTTGAATTAACCTAGCCTGTTTGGTGTTAGATTGGCCTTACTAATCCTATCGGTAATAACTATAAATTAGTATATTATCCCTAGTGAGAAAAATTGGGATCATACCATTGACAATTTGAAGGGACCCATGCATGGAATAAAACATAGAGGAGCTTCGTCTGTCCATTAGTAGTACAGGGAGGAGGATTCTGGGCTAAATTTTCAATTACCCATCCATAGATCCAAGTTCTGCTTGTATATGGAAAGGGACGAGCTTTGTTTTATGTGATGGAGTGTCTGTTCCAAAGAAACTGTGTCCTCTGTGAGAGACACCTGACCCTCCAAACTGTTCTGTACAAATTATGAGGTTAAAACCTATTTTTAAATATTTTTTCATTTTTCACCTAAAAGTGAATATGAGCATTTGCTTAAAAGTTATGCTTATTTTTTTTACGTTTCAGCCATTAATTGCCTATGCCAGGTTCATTGCAGTGATACGTAGGAAAAGAAATTAAAAAAAAAAATAGCCGAATATTATTTTTAGTGTTAAACAACTTTTAAAAGCCAAGTAAGGTTTTGGTACAGATTACAGTATAATCACAATATTTTAATACACTTGTTATCATATTATGAGGACTTGAGTCATATATTCTGTACACTGAAGTTAAGAGAAGTGCTGAGCTGTCAGCTGATCGTCAGGTGGGGGTGAGTTTAGTCATGTGTTTAGGGCAGTAGCTATACAGACCCAGGAATCCTGTACATGTAGTGAGGGTACCCAAGGGACATGTAGCTAATGTTAGCAGATGTTTCTATATGGGATAAGTTAAAATCTCCCTTCTGGTGGAGCTTCTCCCATTTCCCAGTGGAGGCTGAGGAGATGAACCATGTTAAAGAATTCAGTAGATAAAGAGAAAGCAAAAAACTCAGTTGTTGAAGTAAAAGCAAAGAGCTGTGACTAATAAGTAGTCAGCGCTTGACATAATGGTAACCATGAAGCTGCAGCCAGAAATGAACAGAGAGAGAGAAGTCATCAAGTTAAAGAAGGAGGTTTTCCCTTCAGTGTAAAAGGAGACCTGCAGATTTGACTGATAGGTGCAGACAAACAAGTAAGGCATTTTTATTTTATTTTTATTGTATTGTATTTCACTTTTGTTTACTGGCTTGTCTGACTGAGTTTAGTCAAAAGCCTTTTCAGCGGAGGCCCTTGAAGAACAATTCCAACATACATTCATATGAAAAAAGAGGCAACTATTACAGTATAAAAGATACTTATGCATTAGTATATGTTGAACATTGAGCATTTGAAGATGTATCAGTGGGCTTGTCAGATAGATAATAGATCATGTGATTAGTGCTTAGGAATTCAATGAAATGGAGGTGACAGAAAGAACTGTGTAGGGCAGAACACTTTAATTCTGTAGCTAAGAGATGGGGTGTTAAGCAGGTTCGGAGACAATTTATATGGCTATCATAAGGTTTATCTTAGAAGTATAGAGCTGGGGGGTGTGCACTGTCACAAAATGATGTACATAGCTGTGAGATGCTAGTAAAACCATTCAGTCATTGGTGAAGACTGGTTATGGCACATAGGATTCTGAATGAAGAGAAATGGTTTGATGATATAGAAAGCTAAAGATAACAGTGGCATTAACCTGGAGATGTACAGTAGCAGATCCATTGATTTGTTAGGTGACGTTTTAGTTGTGTTTTAAAAAAGTTTGTATTCTGAATTGATTTCTGTTGTAGTGAGATGTGGTTCCATAGTTTAGCTACAGTATTTGAATATAGACTGTTACAAGCAGTATCAGATCATTTCGGTTATAGTGATTAGTGATTTTTCTCTAGATTGTGAAATTCTTTTGGTGCAGTAGTATTGCACTGAGTTTCCATGGGGCTGGGTAAATTTCTGGCTTATAGAGAAGCTTTGTATTTGTATTGCAGTTAGCTGAGATATGGTAGTTCTAAACAATTAAATAATTAAAATCTATGAGAGCTAGCCAATGTGTGTTCTATTATTACAGTTTACTGTAAATGTGGCTATGTTATTATAACATTGCTCAGATATGGACAGTTGTGAGATTTGAAGGTTAATGAAGACTGAGGCAGCATGGAGGAGAGATGGGACTAAGAATGTAGAGGCTATATGTTTTCTGGCTATGTTAGTGAGATAGGTTTTGCCACTTTCTTTAATTTCCCCAATTCTTTAGGGTTTTTAATAACATGATGGGAATGGACCCCATTCCTAAATCAGTTTAAAGTTCATGAAATTAGTATTATTTCAATCTTTGATGTTAGCCATAAGTGCTTTTTGCAGCACCAACAATGTGCCCAGAACTGACTCGTTCTGCAATTCATATTGGGTTACAAGTATCAGTAACATATCTAAGTATGATTGTAAATTCTTCTTTATAAGACCCGTTGATCCCACTACTATTGGAACTGTCTGGGTGTCCTTCTTCCACATTGTCCTCATTTCTGCCTGCAAATCCTGGTATTTTAAGACTTTCCCCAGGATTCAACAAGCAGCCATGCAGGAATAAGTTATTCCTGCATGGCAGGGACTGTTCCTGTACAGCATGGCAGCACACCTTGCATATTCATGAAGGCCTTCACTGTTAAACGGACATGGAGCTGTGTACGAGTGCAGGGGGTGTATCTTAGAGCAGAGCTCTCACAATACACATGCCCCTGCACTCCAGAATTACCTTTCAGCAATAAAAAATGAGCAAGAATGCTCGTTAACACCCGCAACCCATCAGGAAAACAAAAATCAGTGGTCAAAGGCATAAGGAACAATCATCCCATACATACCTCTGAACTGTACAGATTTTCACAGAATGCCCAGATGTTTGCCCTAAAATGTGTACCTGTCGGGCAAATAGCTGAGGATTGAAGTCATTAAATAATGACAAAACATTTGAGTTCAAGACTCCACACATCCGTCAGAAAATTCATGCTAATGTAAAACCTATTATTCTAGTAACTTTTTAAGTTTGTAAGAACAATATTTAAAATCCTCCCCTATTTGTCCCCCCATCATTGTAGACGTTGTCCAGATAAGTGGTTGAAAGGTATGCTACCAAGCCAAAAGTTATTAGGATAGCACAGGCAGCATAAGCACATAGGGCACACCTCCCAGCCCATCAGAGTAAGTAATGTGGACAAAGCCAAAAGGGACAATTGTTCCAGGAAGCAAAAAGCTGATAAAATAACAGGTGTAGCATTAGCAGGAATATTCTGAAGGGTATAGATAAAATAACACAACAAAACATTTTTTTTTTTTTTTTTTTATAAATGCGGTAAAGTTTAAGCGTAACTGCACGGGTGTGCCCATTGCTTAGCTATGCTTAGTCCAGCTTAAACAGCACAACAAGTTAAATAGCAAGAGACATCCAGCACAAGCCATATTGCAATAGTGTAGTGGTTAGAGCATATGCTTTGCGAGCAGCCATTCCTGGTTCGGTCCCCACTGTAACCAATTTGCGTATTACATGTGAAAGCAGTACGTAAACAATTTTTTTAGTATTACCTACTAAATAACATATATTTGTTAACCGGAGTACTGCATTAGGTCCAGATGTGAGGTGTCAGTGTAATAAAGTTGTGAAAGCCCCATGTAAACACAAGTGCCACATACAGTATAGTCACACATGAATAAATGTAATGAAAGCACATTGGGGGATGTCAGGGACAGTAAACAAATTTATAACATGTAATGAATGATGAATCAATGCCATACAGCAGATATTCTATAAAATGAAAAATAAGCAATGCTAAGCATAGCACAGCTCTGCTTACCAGGTATAAGCATTGTGTAAATATGACTGCTAAGCAATGAGTAGCCCAGATAAGTGGATTTGCCTGTTGGTAAGCAGTGCTGAACCTGTCCCTTTAAGCAATGCCAACCATAGCTAAGCAGGTTTGCCCATAGCTTAGCTTAGCTCAGCATATTCAAAACTATCCAATCACAGCAAAGGGCAGACAACTGGCTGTATTTAAACCCCAAAGTCAAAAAGATATCCAAGACCAGGAAACCAACTCCGGAGAAACCAACCCAAACAATGTTGAAGCTGGGTCAGAATTTCATAAAGAGTTAAAAGAAGTGTTTAATCAGTGTGGCTTGGAAATTTTGAAACTAATGGTAAAAGAAAATAATAGGATGCAGGAAGACCTAAAGTTAGAAATAGAAATATTAGATGGGGTTATTAAGGATGATTTGGTCTTTGAAATTAGAGAAGAAAGGGAAAAGTACAATAAAATAAAGGCAGACATAGATGAGAAATGTTATGATATTATTGAAAGGAAAGTTAACAAACTAAGGAGGGATATAGGAGAATATCAAAACAATACAAGCTACCCAAAACCACCACCTGCTAGAATTAACAATTACAAAGGTTACCACTATTATGAGGATGGACAAATAAATAATAAAGGAGGTAACCAACAAAGGTGGATGGAATCAGAATACGAAGATGAATTTCCACCTTTAGATAGGGAAACACCTAAGGGACATAAAAAACAGAACAGGTTTCAGAATTTTCAGATATGGGGGGAGAGGGAGGTACTAAATCTTACTCACCCAACCCCTGTTAATCAAACAACACCAGATACCATATCCATTAGTGGTACCAAACATACTTGTAACAATTTTTCCATCTACAATTTTAGTAACATTGCACTCAGAAAACAACATTTTGATTTATTAAGAAAAGGTTTTAAATTCATTCCATCTGGGAAAGAAGAAATGGTCAATACCATTATAGACCTAAAAATTTTTCTTAGGAAAATCAATTTGGAGATTTTGTTCTCCGAAGACAGTAAAACAGATTCGCTTCCTCAGGACTCGTCGCTCGTGCGTAGAAGTATATACAACCCCCCCTTGCACCCTCAAATCAGGAATTTTGAAAAAATATTGGAAAATGAAATTAGATTAATTTACGATGAAAAAACAAGTGAATTTAATCTTTCCAAGCAAGAAAATGAAGTTTTAAAAGAGCTTAGAAGTAAAAAAGAAGTAAGAATTATGAAACCGGATAAGGGGGGAGGCGTGGTAATTATGGATAATATTATATACGAGGGTAAGATGAAGGACATGCTAAATGACACAGCTAGATATGCAACAGTCTCACTAAACGAAATGAATGTAGCTTACCATAGAATAGACAATCTACTTTATGACATGTTGATTGAAGCAATAATAGATAGAAAAACATTCGAATTTTTAAAGGTGGCTAAACCTAAAACACCTATTATTTTTGGGATACCTAAGATCCACAAAAATATAGAAGACCCTCCCCTGAGACCTATTGCCTCAGCGGATGGGTCTAAGACATTGCCGTTAGCCAAATTGGTGGACAAAAAGGTAAAGCACATATGTGGTGAAAACACAAATATATTAAAAGATTCGTGGGATTTATTGAAAAGCATAACATCAGATTTGGTTCAAGACAATGTGATTTTCATCACAATAGATGTAATCGACCTTTTTTCATGCATCCCACACAATGAAGGTCTGAAAATGTTTGAAGACATGGTTTATAGAGATAGAAAACTAACACACTCAGAAAAAAGTATGGTGTTAGGGTTGGTTGAAATGGTTTTGAAATATAATTTCCTAATGTTTAATGGTGAGTACTACCAACAAATTAAAGGCATATCGATGGGGGCAGCATGCGCCCCCACATATGCTAATATTGTACTAGCCAAATGGGAGGAGGACTATATATTAAATTCTAAATATAAAGAATGCTGGACTTTGTATCGTCGTTTTCTAGACGACATAGTCATTTTTTGGAAAGACAGTAAAGAGAAATTCCAAGAATTTTTTGAATATTTAAACAGTACTACAAACTTCTTGAAATTTACTTATAACACTTCAAAGGAGAGATTACAATATTTGGATGTAGAAATATACAAAACTGGAAAGGAATTTGAAACAAAAATTTACAGGAAAGATACATTCTGTAATTCATTTCTACATTTTTCCAGTGCTCACCCCCCACACTGTAAAAAGAACATTGTCAAAGGACAATTTGTGAGGGGTAGCAGGATGACAAGCTCCAATGAAGATTTTAGTTCAGAATGTGACTTTCTAGAAAAAATGTTCAAAGAGAAAGGCTATCCTAGAGATTATGTTAGGAGGATAAGAGCAGAAGTAGAAATGGGAAGAAGTAGTAGATTTAAACCTATCAAAGGAGATGGAATAATCACTAATACTGTTAACCATTTACCTAACAATATGGTAACTAAAGATAATTATGAAAAAGCTCTTATTATAGAATACAACACCTTCAATGTAAAAATAAGTGGAATATTTAGAAAAGAATGGGGGAAATTTTCTGACATCACGGATTTAACCAATATTAGTAAACTAATACCAAAAATAGTATACAAAAATTCTTGGAATATGAAACAAATATTAGAATCACAACCAAAATTCAACTTTGATAGCAAATATCAGACTAGGATGACTATTGACGGACAAAAAAGGAAAGGAAGTTATAAATGTAATAGGTGTAATCAATGTGGATATATGATGAATGTGAGTGAAATCAACATAACTGGTAGGCGTGAAATTATTAGGAACAATGATTATTATAATTGTGGGACAAAAGGGGTAGTATATCTGGCTGTGTGTAAGCAATGTGGTTCATTCTACGTAGGAAAGACAGAACGAGCCCTGAGGAAGAGAATTTATGAACACATTTATGACATCTTAAAAAACAAAGAAACAAATGCTTTATATAGACATATTAAGGAATGTGAAGGGGGACAATTTGAATTTTTTGTTATTGAACAGGTCAAAAAAGAGACAAGAGGTGGTTTATGGGAAGAATGGCTTTGTTATAAGGAATTATGGTGGCAAATCAAACTAGATGCCACAAGGATGCCAGGATTGAATGACCAAATCTCATTAACCCCAGTATTAAAACTGAGAGCTGCAGAGATTTGAATGAATTGAGATAATTTAAATGGCCAGTAGATGGCAGCATTTAAACAGAATTCTTTACTTCATACATTTTTTAAGAAAATACCAACCACACTGAATTATAACTTATAATATGAACAAATTTGAATATTTAAATATACAGACTTGAATATATTTTTAAACAGATCCGTTTTTAAATGTTTTTAAACATGAATAAATTAATTCAGTAAAACAAATAATGCACAAAGGAAAAGGAAACAAGTCATTTTAAACAATTTTAAATGAGGTTTTTAATATTCATGAAGGGGCAGTATTTGATTTTCAAATTACTAATGCACCTTAAATGTATTGGCTGAATTAAAACAGCGTTTGTATTTAAACACTAATTAAATATTTAAATTGATTGTCTGATGAAGTCCTGGATCACAAGGGACGAAAACGCAGTTATATTGGAAAGTGCATTAATGTGTTTGTGAGGTATTGCTTGTGACTGTTCTAATTTCGCATTAAATTGAGTGTAAAGAAATCTCCGGAGTTGGTTTCCTGGTCTTGGATATCTTTTTGACTTTTGGGTTAGCAGTCGCTTCTGTTTTCGATTTTTCTGTATTTAAACCCCACAGGCTAGATTACAGCTCATAACTGGTTGCAGCTTCCCACTGTAGGCAGGAAGGCTGGAGTTGGAAAGGGATTGCGCTTCCGGGTGCAGCGCTGGTGCATACAGGGGACCAAGGTCACGGTAGGACTCCTGGTAAAAAACATGACGAGAGACTGCTGCAAAGTCAGTATAAGGCCTCCCAATATAAAGCAGTAGCCTGGGACCGTCTCGCTTATGATCTCACCAGTGTCACTGGTATCTCTTAGACTGGTGAGCAGGTCAGGCACCACTATGCCGATGTGAAGCAGAGAAAGAGGGAGGTCTTGGAAGAGTGGGTTCAAGAAGCAAGGCAGAGGGGATGATGTCCCAGCAGTATGTAAGAAGTCATACTATTACTGTTTACTAAAGTCTAGTGTGTGCATGTGATGGATAGGTATGCCTATATATGTCTCTATTTCCTTTACAACTGCAGCTGAGCGGGCTGTGAATCCAGAAGCCCAAGCAAGTAGGCTGCAAAGGCTGCATTGTGAGGCTGGTGAGTAACAATCCTGCTTGTAGTAATCATACCAAATAAATATAAAGTAGTAGAAACTCATCTGGCAATATAAAAAGTGTTGTATGGGTTGTACTGAATAAACCAGACAATATGACAGTAATAGTCCCATATAGGTCATATTTAAATAACACTGTAACCGCTTAGCAATAAACCTCTAAATTGTGTCTATATTAGATCACCGAACGCTTAGGTAAGCGAACGGTGATTAATCGACTCCATGTAAGCGAAAGCTTACAAAACCACCCCCACACCCCCCGACGTGGGGGGTTGTGCCACCCACACACCCCCTACTTAAATATACCAACTCTGAGACCACACTACAGTAGCGAAAACGGCAAAATACCGAAGCAGCCAAGCAAATTCTTTCCCATTGAAAGAATTTGCTTACATGCCGCTTCAATATTTTGCAGTTTCAGTTTTGTCAGTTCGACCAAGACGCATTTAAAAACATGTGTAAATCCTGGACTGGTTGTGTTTACTCTGGTATTATCTGGCATTTGTTGTTGCATTCTCTGAATAGTAATGTTGTATTAACCACTGTTACCCACACTGTGCTACATAAAAAATGTCTAAGAATGTCTGTATAATTGTACAACCAAGAGAGACTTAGACAGAAAACACTGAAGAGCTAGATAGCAATCTCCAAATAGCACACTCTTCTGTGACTTAAATTGTGTTTTTAGCAGATACAGCCATGGTTTGAATCTTGGGAGTGGTAGTAAGCTGTATGCATAATCTTACCTCTCAACTGTACAAATTATTCAGAATGTACAGATAATTGTCTCATATTTTCTGCCTGTTCCTTTATCCCCCTGGCAAATCAGTGGGATGATCTCAGAATTGTTGTCACAAAATAATGACATACATTTGATTTTAAGACCTCAAAACCTTCAAAAAATGTATATGAAAACAAATCCAGTCACTCCTGCAACCCAAGTTTATGACAGCAATATTCAAAACATGTTCCTATTTGCACCCCCATGTTGTCAAGCTTTGTCCAGAGTGTGTGCATTAAGAGATTGTGAGGTATGTGCATAATATTAACTTGAATCTGGAAATATATGTAGAAACAGTCAGGTAGTGTTAACAAACATTCCCTCCACAGGTCTACCAGGTAAGCGATGTAAGGATTTAGCTATAAGACAGTTGAAGTATACACTGTGTACAAACATACCACTGCCCAAACCAAGGCCATA
>NC_056737.1:1357508027-1357535527 GCF_019279795.1 Protopterus annectens
CAGTTGAGGCGTTCAAATTGGTTTTGTCAAAAGGGGGAAGGTTTATTTAAGGAATTTTTGAGGGTGCCAATTAAAAACTAGTGAGGGGAGGAGGAGGTAAGTAGTGGCAGGTGTAGTCTTAGTTATGTTGTTGAGAGAGCTTCTGGCTCTGTAAAGCATTCCTAGTTTTTGTTGATTTTTTTTAATGCAACTTTGTATATACCTGTTGAAATTGATCATCATCCACGATCATCGCTAATAATTTGCTATGAGAAGAAACTTCAGCGATTATTATTAAGAGAAATGTTATTTTTTTCATGACAGGTATTTGTAGGAATAAACTCATAGATTTTGTTGCTTTTTTGGTGGGGGGGGGTTGTTGAACATGGGCTATCAGTTACAAAGCCATGTTTCAGGGGCTGCTGAAGCTTTGAGCAATTTTTTGGGTATGTATCCGGTTGTCTGATAAGCATATGAGTTTTGAGTCCTCTGTATATTGTATTAGGGAGGCATGTTGTGTGGATATGTGGAGAGTGTTGGTAAGAATATTAAAGTGGAGGGAACCAAGTATAGAGCTTTATGGTGACTGGAATTATGGTGAGATGGCAGAGTGCCATTTTTCTGCCTGACTGATTGGATAAGTAGCTTTTTAATCATAGAAAGGTGGGCTGAGATAGAGAGGACATTTAAAGTAGAAGTTTGCTGTGACAAACTGTGTTGAAGGCTTTCGGCAAGTCTAAAAATAAGGCAAAGATTAGTTTGTTGTTATCTCTAGCTTTATTGACAGTATCTAAAGGTTAGAAGTGATGTTAGTACTGTGGGAGGGATGCAAACAGTGTTGTGTGAGGGGGCTAGGAGTTCTTCCTGCAGGAGAGAGTTTTGCAATTGTTTTTGAATACATATTTCAAGTATTATGGCGATGGGGAAATAAGATTGCTTTAGGTTTAAAGCTAGTGATGTCTGTTGTATTTTCCCCCTTTGTGTATAATGTGCGATTTTTCTAGCTCGAGGGGATGTGGGATTCCTAGACTGACCTATTTATAATGATTGAAACAGGATAGACAATGTTATCGGCTGCTATTCTAAGGCAATTGCTTGGAAGGTTATCCACTGAAGTAAAGCATGGTTTAAGTTTGATTAGTTTTACGCAAGATGCGAGCACAGGTTTGAAGGTGAAAGCAGATGTGGCTGTTGGACAGGGCTGGGATTAGATGTGGGGAAATTCTTGGTTAGGGAAGCTATGCTATGTTATTTAATAAATAAGACTTTTTAATTCTGTTGCAGTTTTATACTGGGAGAGGGGTTAGGGTTGAATTTTAGGCTAGGATGTAAGATTTCTTTAACGGCTGACCAGATTTTTTAGGGTTGTGGTTACTGTTCTGGAAGTTGTTGCAGTATAGCTTTTTTTCTTCATTTATTTGCTTTTTAGTATGGTTGTGGAGCATTCTAAGTTTTCAAGATATTGTAGCGTTTTATATTTCTGCCATTCAGTCCACACTTTTTTCTGTCCTGCAGTAGCACTCTTCTCTTTGAGGATATATTTTCATTATTTATTTTTTTCTTTTAGGATGTGCATAACTATTTAGGATATTTAGGAAAAATGCATTGAATTCATTTACAGCATTATTTAAGGTGAGCAGTTTAGGATGCTCCATATAATAGATGAACGAGCTTTTACTGTAATCTTCATGGCTGTTGCCTTACTGCATAACCATATGTTTTAGGTAAACTTGCTTTGAAATCGACAGAACATTGTGTATGAATCTAAATTTTTGAGTTCCTTTAATGTATGCTGATTTTTGATTACTAGTTGATTTAAATGTATATTTTTATGTGTAATGTCTTTATTATCAATGTGTCTATCTGTCTTGCTTATGTTATGTGTGGAGCTTTTCTCCCCGGGCCTCTACTGAAAATGGACATATATCCAGCTAGACTAGCCCGGTCAACAAATGTAAAATAAATAAATAAATAAAATCAAGTTAAACTTGAACAGGTTGTGTGTTTTATAGACATGTTTGAATGGATGTGTGAAATGTCTGGTTATAAAGATCAAGAGATGGTCAGTGAGAGAATCTGGCATTGTATCTATAGTGGTGAATTTGCTACAGTCGGATACTAGGATCCAGTCTAAGTAATTTGATGTTTTAATGTGTGGAGCTATTAATTGGGTGTCTGAAACCATTATTGCTAGATGTAGGGGAGTTGGGTTATATCCAAGCAAATGATATGGACATCACCTGGTAGCCATTTTTCATGTGGAATTGTTATAAATATTTAATGCAGGATATCTTCTACTGTAGCTTTGTCACCAGAAAGTGTACAAAAGATAGTGATACATATTTGTTTATACATACTTTAGAGTATCAAATGAATGGGAGAATAATATTGAAACAATCTCTGCACTAATATCTGGCATCCAACTCCCACAACTTTGCAAGTATTTATACTTTGTTGTTAAAGTATGAAAATATGTATAAATAACATTTTTGTTAAAATCTCTGCTATTGTCAACTTGCAAGCATAGTCCAGTATTTTATAGATACAGTTGACAAAAATTAAGGAATGCCTCGAGAAAAATCCGTTATAAATATTTATGATACTAATGTTTTATTAGCAGTTTGCCCTACAAGAAGTTTATGTAATACTTCATGATATAAAATAAAAGCTTGCATAATTTTGTGATATTTCACTCTGCTACCTGCTGTGTACTCTAATATTGTTTTGCAGATAATACTTGTTTAGCAAAAGATGGGCAAATTATGCTTCTTTCCATATTTAAGTAAATATCTTGGCATTATCCATTTAGACAGCTCAGAGCACAGGCTGGGAATTTCTCTGCTGAACCAAAGTCAGTAACCAAGAAGGAATGATTTGCTGTTGTACTAAATTACGAATATGTGCCATACTAATATTCCTGTTAATAATTTGACCCAGATGGAGTATGAATGGTACTTTTCATTTGATACCACAAAGTATGTATAATGGTGCAAATGTTGTCACTGATACCTGCTGTCTGAATACTACTGATCAGCAGATTTTTATTCTTTTTAGTAATAAAATATGTATACAGATGTAAATATCTTGGGAATTGTCAACCTGAATGTACTGTGGAATAACTTTTTATGTTAACAGTCACCACAGAGGACAGGAATGGCTTTTCATTTGAGATATTTTCCAGAAATATTATACGTGTATGCCATATGTTGAGTTTTATTAATAACTTTAACCAGAAGGTATTTTATATGGTACTCCACAGTATCAAATGAAGCTTGCAACTTACTGCAAATGTTGTCACTGGTATCTGCTGCCTGACTGCTACTGATTTTACAAATATTTTTGTAAAGCAACATGCATATTTACATGATGTAGCATTTCTGTAAATATGGCTGGGCAGAAACACTTTATAAACTCAATCCTGAAATAACGAATTTCAGAATCTCGAGCCTTTAAAGTCGAATGGACTGATATTGCGAACCCGGAAATGTTGAATCTGACAATGTAAAAGCCACGGTATGGATAAGCTGGTTGAGTGTTAATTATTTTAGGGTTTTGGGGAGAGATTGTGTGTTTGAATGTGTTGGGACATTTTATGTGTGTGTTAGGGTAGGTAGGTCAGAGTGCGAGTGTGTTAGCGTTGGGAGGGTAGTGTTTGTATGTCTGTGATGTGTGCTTGTGTGGGGGTGGAATGTGTGGTGCTGGGTTATCTGTGGTATGGATTGTAGTGCAACCTCGGAGTTAGTATACATTAGTGCGGGGGGTGCAGGGGGACTTGCCCCCCTGCATATAGTAAGAGTAGGTGTGTGTGTTGTATTGCTTGTTGAACAGTGTTGGGAGGTGTGTGTGTTTGTATGTGTTGTGTAGTGTGTGGTGTGTCTTTTCATGGTTTTGTGGTTTCGGGAGTTTGGGTTTCGTGGTTTTGGTTATTTGGATTTTCAACTTCATGGTCTCGAGATACTGAAATTCGATATTTCAGTACTTTGAGATTATGAAGTGAATCCGGCTGGGCACATTGTAGAATAGCATTTCCATGCTTTATTCACCAAAGTGGTCAGGAATGGCTCCTCAGATAAGTGGAGTACTCTGTAACTGAGAAAATCTGCTTTCATTTCTAGAAATATTATGAATATATGCCTTTTGTTAATTATTTTCATAACTTGAAACAAAGGTGGCTTGGGGTACTATGTAGTAACAAATGAAAGCATACACAATGCTGAAAACCTTGCATGGATGGGCGGACATTCAACCCACTACTTTGAAGATAATTACATTTATCCATTAAATATACAAATATGCATACCATTAATAATCAAATATCTCAAACACAGAGTGACATCTACAAAACTGCTTTGCATCAAACTGAAGAGCACATCTGCATGAGCAAATGTCACACTGGTAGTTGGGGTCTGTCTATTATGTTTACAAAGATATTAATAGTTTGCATAATTAGTCATTTGCATATTAGTGAATTACTTGCTCAATGTAAACTTATATTTATGTCTGGCTGACATTAATATCGCCATTGTGTGGAGCAGTGTGTTCTGAATGACTTTGGTATGATAAGTTTTTGCATCTGTTACAGTTTTTGAGATGTCTACATTTGTCTTACAGGTAGGTTGGAAACTGCATTATCAGAATTTTAGTTCATGTGAACGCAGTCCAGGCAAGAAATCTCTAGGTGTCAGGAGGTGTAAAATTTGACTCAAGCTAGGTGTGAAATAGTTAAGTGGAAGTCCATCAAGTACCTGCCTTGACATCTTGCATACAGATACGTGCCCCAAGAATCCACGTTTTTCACATTTTGAGCTATTTTCTGACAATAGGGTAAGAGGGCCCATAGATTTATTTTTAAGATGGGAAATGTTATTCCTACATGGTCTGTCAATGAGTTTATCATGAATTTCAGAACTATGTTTAGGAATCTCATGGGTTTGGCACAGCCAGACCACAGCAGCAAGTCTGATATGACTAGGGAGCTACAGCCTGAAAATACAGTTTGAAAAGCAGGTTCATAGGTAGCTACTAGGAATGTGGTTCTGAAGACCATTGAGCAGCTTAGCCCAATTTCCCAGTTGGTTAAGTGGCATGCTCAGAGTTGCACAGTAGGCAAATGGAGGCTGAGGCAATCAAACTCTGGACTTCTGAAAAGAGCTTAACCATTCATAGCCTTGGTACTGTGTCTGTGCTAATGTCCAGTCTTCTAGCATTCCAGCTGAGAAACTTCTAGTGCTTATTCCTGCACAGAAGAATAAGCCACAAGCAGCATGAGAAGGACCCTTCACTGCTGTGAGGAAGGTAAGATAAGTTATTTGTGGTGCAGTTAGGAGGCAGGAGACAGAAACACACAGTCTACAATGTTAATATGATGAAACAATAGCATGATAAAGTAATGCACTGATACTCAGTGGGATACAGGAGGAAATGAAGGGAGGTCTTGTGGTAGACCTCAGTGAGGCTTGGTATGATACTTCAGCAAATGAGGTAGCCTTGTCAAAGTGTTGTCACCTACCCTTGCTCAAAAAATCATGACCACAAGGATAAACTAACAAAATAAATGCTAGTGATGAGTCAGTAATATAAAATGAGTGATTGTCTTTTTATTCCAGTTGAAACTTCATCAGATAGCTAGCTCAATAAAAAACAAGTGTTTAAATAATTATCGAGCTAAATAAGTTGAAGGAGATGTTTAAGCAAAGGTGCTATCCTAATTCTCTGTTGCACAAGGACAATTGCTGTCTAGAGAAAGACATACACACTATTCCCCTATTTTAAGGCAATCTGATTTTCATTTTAAGCCCAGGAAAAAGGACCTGAACACTAGCTTAACCTGTTCCTTCATCTATGATCACTTTATTTTTACAAGAAACATCATTCAGAAAAACTGGGGTATTGTTTTATAGGTTTATATAAACAAATATAAAGATTTATAGTTTAGTACTAGGCTAACTGCCCTTATGGGTCATTTTAAGCCTAGCCCTTGTGAGAATCAAACCCTGCACCATGTGCTTGTAAGGTAAACACCTTAATAACTATGCCAACCTTCAATCCAATTTTGGGACCTTGATTGACAGGTTGGGATCATCCCCAAAAATTATATATAGAAGGGGAAAGAACATAAAAAAAAATCTTTGAAAAAACATGTAAAGGAGAAAGGATGAAATTAGGAAAACTGAAAAAATGTGGTCTTTGTAAGGAATGTAGATTCATTAATGAGACAACTAACATCACAACTGGTAATTTCAATAAAGTGCCTCCTGTTCCAGGTATCTTTGACTGCAACACCAAAAGGGTAATTTATGTAGCCAATTGTTCTGTCAAGCATTCCACATAGGCAAGACAGAAAAACAACTCAAAAGAATCTACTGGCACTTATATGCCATTAAAAGAAGGACAGTACTAGTGTCCTTTACATAATATGATCTATCAGAATTTAAAAATTGTATTTTTTGTGTGATAAAGTGGCTTGCAATAAGAGGGGAGAGAATTGCTTCTTCTACTTGGAATTTAGGGAGACTCTCACTGGCAAATTTTGATCAATGCCACATCATTTCCAGGTATCAGTGATAGGATATCTATTAGTATTTTGGTAGTTTACATTATGCTGTATAAATTAATATTGTGTGCTTTTATCTACAACTTAAAGTTATGACTTGGACTAAAAAGTTATGACTTGAGTTTTGATTTACTAGTATTTATTTTTGTTTGTGCAGTTAATATTTATTTGAAGCTGGTTCCACCAGGGGGTATAATTTATCAAAATTGTTCGAAATAATTTGATGTTTCAGATTTTAAAGTCTCAGTTTTTATTGTAACATCACAAGCAATTTAATGGATTTAATTGTTTTGAGCAAGTTCAATTTTAAGAATATTTTAGAGAATGAGTTTCTTAATTGCTTTTATTTTAATTGTTGAGTGAATACAATTTCTTATTAATGATGATTTAAACATTGCTTTTTACTAAGTTAGCTATCTGATGAAGTTCCAGTTGGAATAAAGGAAGTTTGACGGTTTATCCTTGGGTTCATGTTTTTTTCTGCAGTTTAATTTTTTAGGTTGCTACCTTTGCTCAAAAAATCTGAGCAGTACTGCAAGAGTTTAAGTGCATGTTAAATCAGAATCAGGGTGCATCTGGTTTGGAGAGCACCATGTAGACCTACAGACCAAATGATCAAGCAAAAGGGTGGAGTTAACTATCGAGGCAAAAGATTGTTGGGTAAAAATGGCAAAAGGGAATCCTTGTTACCAAAAATGCAAATGGTCTCTTTCAATCAAACAAGGAAATGGGTAGTATTGTTAAAGAGCTATTTCTTCTACCCCCAAGCTCCATTTCTTAGTAGTGTCTCAAGAAAACTCATGAGGTCTAATAAGGGGGACAAGGATAGGGAAGCGGCACTGTGCTAAAGCAAGTCTATTCTATTTTTCAAAAAAAAGAAATGCCATACAATGTGCAAGTCTTTTCATGCTCCACTCCATAGTGTAGAGGAATGAAGTTCTGACTATGACTCAGTTCCATGCCAGCTTAGCAAGAGCACTGGGGGGGGGGACCAAGTAGGGAAGGATGAGCTTGAGTGGACAATGACAGTTCACCCATAGTGGGTAACAAGCCCTAGAAGCTAAACTTTCAACATTAGTGATACTTAATGAAGGGTAGGCAGTCACCAGTGGAAGTGGCCAAGGCAGGCTCCTTCTGTAAAATGTTGCATGCACCACTAAGTCAAGCATAACGTGGGTGGGAAATTGTACATTGTTTTCTGCCTAGGAAGCCAGCCATTGAGTCTAATGACCATATATAGGTAGGGATTAGGTGGGGAAACATCACAGACCCAAATAATCCCTACTCTCTATTGCCAAACCTTCACCTCAAGAGAAATTAAATAGGGTGATGAATCTCCCAAAATGGGAGTAAATGTGGGCTCTGTCAGTTTTGGAATGCATGGCTGTTTTACCTAGAGGAGCAAATAAGCTGATGAGGCACAGGTAGAGAAGCTGTTGAGCAAGTCTCAAGAAATATTCCATTAAAAGATACAGCAAAGTTGTAAAAATGTACAGATATTTACACATCATGCAATTTTTCTGTAGAACTATATTATGCTTTTGAGAATGAAACTGATTTCTAACAGACGTGCATAGTAGAACTTTTTCCACTTAAGTTTGCCCCTACTTTTCAAGGACTGCTGCCAAAAATGGGCAATTTCTTGAATGTGGAAATAAGAAGTTATACAAGAAATTTAAACAAAAGTAAAGAACCTAGGATGTGTATTGCAATTGTTAAGCTGAACAGTTAGTATTTGCCTTCTAAAGTGTGCACTGAGGGCCTTTGGAACTAAAAGCTTATGTCTGGATATTGCTACCTCATCTTCTACAAATGAGGATTGCTTTTGAAAATCAGATCTTTCACTTAGTAGTATGACCAAAAATAGCTGTTAACAGTATTTTTCAAAATGTCAACTGTATGTATTACAAAGTACATTGCTTATTTTTATCTGTTTTTTCAAGTGAAGAATGTTCTTAAATCACCAGCCACAAGAATTTGAAATTGTGTATTAATACACAAGTGTAAACACTAAACCTGGTAAACTATTAACTGTGTACTTCCTACCTTTGCAGAATGACTTTTAGCTATAACTACCAATCAAATGCATCATGTTTAGTTTAACAGTAAACAGCAACTGTGTTCTTGGTATGTTGTGTTGGTTTAGCTGGTGACAGCTTATTACCATAAAACAGAAGAAGTACTTTACTAGAATATTATCATTTCTTTTCTGGGAAACATTGTGTGGGTGAATGTATGCACATTTATCTTGTCCACACTTGTTACTATTGGTAAGCTAGTACTTAAAGGCTTTGGACTGAGAGTAACGTGGGCAAAGTTCTGGGATGAAATTCTGGAAAACCAGTGATCATAACTCTGTTCTGCAGTTGTTCAATGTGAAGCTTATTTTTCAGTGGCGAATAATATAACCTGAGTCACCAGTGTGCATGTCCCATATGCTCTCATTACGTCTCCTGTATTAAGTGGGAGCAATGGTATGGATTGTGAAAACATAGCCCCTGAATATCATGTATTGATTAATGTCATTAGGTAGTATTTAAAGCCCACCCATTCTACACGGCACTGTTGTTCAGGCTACAGAAGTATTATAATTTGCTTTTGAAGTAGGACCCAGGAAAGAGACATGAATATAGCGGGTATGATTGCCAAGCTATTTAGGTCTGCAACAGGTTGATTTATTTAGTGATTCAATGGATGTAAACTGGATAATTCCAAGCCAGCATAAGTTGACTACTATACTGAAAAAGATCAGTAGATGAGAAAGCTTTGAGATATGCCAACTAAAGGTTGGTCAGTGTTTCATTTAAAGAAGTCTGCTGAATATAAGGTTGATGTTTAAAGCAGATAATACAGTGTTCAATCAGCTAAGCAAAGAAATGTTGGCAAGGATATATTGGTATATTTGTCCCACACAGGAACTTAGAAGTGTGAAAAAGATATTTTATGTTACTTACCAGAGATGTCAGTGCAGATAATGCAAGCAGTGCAAGACTGTTCAGGATGCAGTGCACATAAATACCTTCTTACTTACAGGAAGATCATGAGTAACATGGTTATATGTTTAATATAGTTTTGGGACTATACATTTTTGGTCTGTGTTGATTATTATTCAAAGTTTCCTGAAGATGTGACATTAACAGGTGCTTCAATTAATGCGCTGATCATTGCACTCAGAACTGTGTTTTAAAGACATTTGATTTCTCATGTAATAATATCCAATAACTGTCCACAGTATGCAAGTACAGAATTAAAGAGATTTTTCAGAGTAGTTAGTGTCAGCATGCAGCTTCTAGTCCTAACCTCCCACAGTTAAATGGTAAGAGGGCAGTTTATACTGTGATACCATCATAAGGAAGTCTCATGTCACTGGCCATTTATTTTAGGGTGAAGTATGCTTGGCTTAGAAAAATATTAGAAATGTCACTGCTGCAACTATTAATGGATTATAGATTAAATAGATGATCACCATTCTCTCTCTCTCCTTTCTTCAGCCTCATTAACTGAACTCTGGTATCAAAATAACCTCAGATTAACAGAGACTGAAAGAAATCAAAAAACACTGTTACGATTGGAGGATAAGGTATCTGTCTTTCTTTAAAGAATGAGATAAAATAAGAATGCATCATGGTCCACAGAGAAGCAGTTAAGAATAGCTGTGAAGTAATCCAAGCAACCCAGACTTTTGTTTGATGTGAGGATTTAAAGTTGCTAAGAAGAAATTTGAGACATTTTCTACAAAGCAATTAATGATATTTAGTGATCGTGCCAAATGCAGTGCCATTAGCAAAGAGGTAGTCTGGTATTTAAAGAGACACCCAGAGAAGTGTCCAATGATTCATTTATAGAAGCAGAAATCTTTGAGTAAGATAGCATTTGAGCCCAGACTATTTTGATGGGCTGAGTGAAGGAGAATTATATAAATCACTTGCTATCATATCACCATTCAGAATGTAGACCTCTGACTTTGCCAAATATTCTAAGTTTGGGATTTATTTATTTATTTAACATTTGGTTACCGGGAGAGTCCAACTGGGAAAGAGTCCACTTTCAGTGGAGGCCCAGGGAGAAAAGTTCCATAGGTAATTACAAAAAAAAAACTACAGACTATCAACTTACAATAAAACAATTCCACTGGATCACATTGAGTTTTTATAGCATAAAATGTACATATGATATTTGATAAAGAAGAAGAATAAACAAAAAATTAACATTTCTACATTATTACATAAATTTACAATCAATAATTGAACTGTGCAGTAGACGTGCTATAAAGTGATAGCGCAGATTGAAAGTGGAATTAACGACAGAGTTATAAAGAATCTGCAGATAGGTGGATTTGACAGTACAGCAAGTGTTGGTTAATAAAGCCAATTAAGCATGGCTAATGGGTGTGAGGAGAGGAGCAAGCAAATCAAGGGAAAGACCGATGGGTGTGAGGAGAGGAGCAAGCAAATCAAGGGAAAGACCGATGGGTGTGAGGAGAGGAGCAAGCAAATCAAGGGAAAGACAGATAGGAGTAGAGGGAGAGGGGTTAAGGGAATGAAAGTAGGTAAGAGAAGTTTTGAGAGTTAGTATGAACTAGTAGGAGAAAGAGTTATAAGGAAGACTGAGAGCATATAGAGATAGGTGTGGTGAGAGTTGAGAGGAAAGGAGAGAGTTAATATGTACAGTTATGTGATTAGTAAGGGGAGAGAAATTGCAAGGTTATATTGGTTGCAAAGGAGGGGGGTATAGGTAAGCTGAAAAGGGAGTAAGTCAAAAGATTAGTTGCATATGATTGACACAGTATGGTAGAAAAGTAGTGTAGTTAGCTGCTGATAAAGTAGAAACATTTAGTCAGGACTAGTGCACGGGCAAAGCCATTTATTATTTTGGAAGTTCCTAAGCAGGTTTTAAATTGAGTTGGGTTAGGATGTGGCCAAATTTTAGAGACCTAGAGTTGACAGCGGCATTGTTTGATTTGGATGCATGTAGGGATTTATTCGAGGATCGGAGGACTCAACTTTTGGTGTAAGGTAAGAGCAACTGCTGAAGAGCAGGAGTTTTTTTTCCAGTTGGTGAAAGTTTATGGGCAGTGAGAAGTTGAGTGTAGGTTAGGTAATGGGGTAATTGTAGCCAGTTCAGTTGTACGACAGAGCAGTGGTGAGATCTGTGAGGGGAGTTTGTAGCAAATTTAGCAATTTTATTATAGCAGGTTTCTAGTTTGGCCACATCAATTTAATTTAGATTGGTGAAGATGGGGGAGGTATATAGAAGGGTGGAGAGTAGGTAAGTTCTGGCAATAGCCTGACTTTGCATACTAATATGGAAGGGCTTGAGTCTGGATAGGGCACCTAATTTTATGTACGTCTGTTTGATAGACTGAGATAGGTGTATATCAAATTTCAAATTATTGTCTATTAGCACACCTATTAATTTTGTTTGGCCTACGGTCGATATTATAGTTTTATTGGAAGAATATAGTTGGAATGGGGTTGTGAGCTCATGTGACTTACTGGGGGAAAGAGCATGAGCTTAGTTTAGTTTTGCATGGATTCAGGATTAGTTGCGAGTCTGATAACCAGGACTGTTACATCATCGCTTTGAGTTCTTTTAGAATAGGTGCAGCACAGATGACAGTGGAGTCATCCGCATAATGGACAATGGAGGATAGAGAAGTGACTGTATGGAGCCTGTTACTGGGAAAACCTACTGGTTACTTAGCCCTAGCCCCATTAACTGAAGTATTGACTTTAGTTAAAGCTACATTGCTTGAATATGCTACTTTATTGTAGCAAGGTTTTTCAGATTTCTTTTTAAAATAAATGAAAAGGTATGCCAGAACTCTCTGTTGCATTTAAAATCTCTAGAAATCTAAAATACTTGTTAATGCCCAGAAATGCACAAAAGTTTTAATGATTTAGTTTGAGTATAAAAAGTACCTTAAGTTAAGTTGTAAATGTTAACTTTTGAAATGGGGATGTAACATAGTTTTGAGATTTGGCACATATAATCATGTTAGAATGTATATTATGTGGGCTATATCATTCATCCGTTGTGTAGTCAAAAATAACTACTGATGAAACTGGGCATTTGCATTTTGAGTGTCTCTATTAAGCCACCCTGAATACCAAATATTATAGCTTGGCCACATTATTTTTAGGCAGTGTTCCCTAAAATCTTTGTTTGTTCATACTTGTAGTAATTTTTCTGTATTTTCTATTCTTTTTCAGCAGGAAGAATGAATTTGACTGTTTTAAAATAATAAAACAAATAAAACAAATGTTCCCCATTGTAAAATACTCTTTTAATACACGAGTCAGTTCTCTTTTAATACACGAGTCTGTTATTATCTCTAATATTTTACTTCTGTTATGTATGTGAACTCCGAATGGAACCAAGTCATGATTTGCACTAAAATGAGGTGACCTGTAACTCCAGTATTAGGGATATGTATATATACACAACAGAACCACACTTTTTTGTTACGGTTACTATACTGTTACTATAGAATAATACCACCAGCAAAAGCTAGGTTCAAATAACGGTCTTATTTAATGATCGAGCCACATGAAATTATACCTTATGCATCAAAAATGAAAATCAGCTGAGCTTTTCCTCCTTGGTATTAATATTTGTTTTTGTTTACCGGGGTTATCTGACTGACTATGCTGACTTGGTAAAAGTTACATTTTCATTATTAACAAAACAAGAGCCAAGTCATAGAATAATGTTCTCAGTTTGTCTGCTTCCATATCCTTTCATGTGATTTTGGTCTTTGAGTAGGTACCAAAAGGATGGGACTGATTAGTCAACACTAAAAAATTAGATTGCTTCACAGGCTTGCTGAAATCGCTATTAAGGATGCCATGAGAAAGCCTGGTGATCAGGTAGAAGATAAAGTGCTTTTTAAAGGTGGCACCTAAAGTGATCCGCAACCTACTGAACATGGCTCAAGGATTTTTTCTGTTGGAGGTGTACCAGGTATAGACTACTGGAAACAAACCCTGCTGCAGGTTCTGAACATGTTGGAGAGACGGTTGTGCCTACAAATGTCTTGAAATCCCATAAGGTGATCTGGAGATTGTTGCTGGGTTTGGAAAGTTGGTCCTCACTCCTCATGTTGCTAAAACTGTAATGACCTCCATAAATGGCATGGAAAATGAATGAAGGTTATTACTGAGGCATAAAAACTGAATGCTTCTTTTACTTCTAAAATACATTACTAATAGAATTATAGAATAACAGCGTTGGTAGAACTATTTAATGGGAGTGGCGTCACACTTGCTTGCATATTTGGTGAGAAATGTAGCGGATTCATTTTGTATTTCAAGGAATGTTTTTCAATGAGCAATGAATGGGTTTTAGAAAGTTGTGCTTTGTCATTTGATCCAGAAAAGGCCTTTGAATATATGGAAAAGGCCTGTTCATTTATGTGGTGAGAAATAATAGAATAGGGGTTTATAGAGTACATGCAAGGGAGAGTTTTAGCAAATAGTTATTTAAGGACATCTCCTGTTTTGCAAGGTCTGTTATTGCATGTTTGTTATGGCAGGCATATTTAAAACAGAAATAAAGAAAACTAGCAATATAAGGTGTTTAAAAATGTTACCAAGGACATGTACAAAACTAATTGGATATGCAGATGACAAATAATAAGAAAGGAATTCTAAAGGTTATGGTAGCCTGTGAAAAGTATGAGGATGTTTTAAAGATAAATGAAGAGAAGTGAGAATGTTGCATTCTTTGTTAAATGATATGTAGGTGTGATTTTTTTTCCCCAGTCCCTCTGAACTTGGCCCCGAGTTTTGTCTGCTTTTGTTTTATTTGTTTCTTCATACAGTCTTTCATATGGTTTATAATTCAGTATTTTTCCCATAAGGTTTTAATTTAATGTAGAAACTGCAATTGTCTTGATACTAGTAATCTGGTATGCTTTAAATGTTGCATTTTTACTTGGTTAAAAAGCTTATACATGACATTTAATTAAGTTATGTAAATACTTAACCATGGCACCATTCACAGTCTGGCAAAGTCTGGCAGATGCATTATAAGACAAAAGCAGTTACTGTAATTCATTTTAATAAAGTTATGTTTGTTACTTAGGTTCTTAGGATGATGCTAGGCTACTGGCTTGGAGGCCCTTATAAGCCTAGCCAAGAATTTCACCCATGTTCCCACAAAGTCAGCACCTGTTTTCCCTGTCCAGCAGGGACACAGGTGTGATTTCAGGGGTATATTTTCTGTTTCCCATCCAGTCATCCAGGTTCCTCTTAAAGACAGCTAATGAGGTACTCCTCTTGTCATGCAGAGAGGGAGTCTATTCCATAGATGGTGGAGTCATTAGGGCCCAAATCTATTCCACCAACAAGTTGTATTAATGTCACAGACCAGGTTGAGGTCTTGCATGCGGGTTGCGTGAGTGGAGTGACTTGCAGATATGCAGCAAATCCAAAAAAAGGCCGGGTCTGGGTCTGGGATGGCCTAGTATGCCAGACACAGGTCACCTCTGAGCAGTCTGTATGAGACTGAGTAGAGGGGCAGGGCTTGTAGCCTATCTGTATATCATAGGTGTTTAAGATCCTGGATGTTCCTGGTGTGGAACCTCTCTGGTCTCTCCAACTGCTGCATGTGCTTGGCAAGGTACATGCCGGAGGGGGCATTGTACTTGATAATGGGTCTGATAAGGGAGGAGTACAGGGATGCTATGATCTCCTTTGTTGTAGGCCATGTAGAAAGCCTTCCGTACAACGGAGGCAACGTGGTGGTCAAAAGTCAGGTTGCTATCCACCTGGGTGCCCAAGTCCCTCACGACTGATTGATTGCGTGCTTAGTATGTTCATAGGTTCATAGATTAGTGGTAAGCTAACTGCCCTTGTGGGCCATTTTTAAGCCTAGCTAATTACCCCATGTGAGAATTAAACCCTGCACCTTGTGTTTGTAAGGCAAACACGTTAACCATTATGCCAACCTCCCACCTGGGTAAATGCTGAATGGCCTGTATTCAAACCGTGCACCTACTGCACATGAGGCTGTCACTCTAACCATTCCGCTACCAAGGATATAAATAGTAGGCACAGCCAGTCTCAAAACCATGAACCCTATCAACCACAATAATGTACTTGGCCCACTAAGGGATGACGGCCACTAAATATACACCCCTGCCAAGTATCAAACCCAGGACCCTCAGAACTACAGCATAGTGCATTAGACCACTAGACCAACTCAGCTCTGTTGAGTTAACATGAATAACAGCGCTGTTGTTATTAATGTGATAATTAGTGGGGACACCATTTTCCCCAAAGGGGATAATGATGTATTTCTTGGCATCCAGTTTGAGGCCATGCTTCTGTTACCAGTCATTAGTTTGGGTAAGGCCCTCTTGGAGGATATTCACATCACTAGGGGAGTTTGACCGTGTCCAGCTTGCAGTAATCTGCAAACTTGGTCAGCCACAGACCACTGGTTTTGGTTTGCATCTCAGAAAACTATTTCCCAAATAGTAGAGGCCCCAAGACCAATCCTTGGGGTACACCGCTTGTTATGGGTCTACTACTAGAGGTGGCTTCCCCTATTTTTACTGAGTGGGGTTCTATCAGTGAGTGAGTTAGCTATCCATCTAGCAACATATGGGTTAATGCTTAGCTGAGAGTTTATCTATTATGCCCAAGTGGGGAATAGTGTCGAAGAATTTGGCTAGGTCGAGGTAGGTGATATGCACTGTCTTCCCCTCATCCATGGGTTTGGTGACTGTTTCGAAGAAGGTGGCCAAGTTTAATGGGCATGATCTCCCTTTGACAAAACCGAACTGTGTGGGATCAAGCATTTGGAGGTTGTCAATGTCCTTGTTTATAAGGTCCATGATAATGCATTCCATGGCTTTGCAGAAAAGGTTGTTAGGCTGATGGGCCTATAATTGCCTGGGTTGGGGGACACTCCATCTCTGTGTAGAGGTATGACAGTGGCTGCCTCCATTCTGCTGGGGCGAAGCCAGTGCACAGGCTTCAGATGAATATGGTGCCTAGTGGTGCTGAGAGCTGTTGCCTGAATTCATGTAGGACACAGCCAGGGATGTTGTCTGGTCCCATGGAGGCTGTATTTTTTTGCCTTTGTGAGGGCATTAATGACCTGCTCCCTGGTGATGAGGGGAGGTGGTCAGGTGCTGGGGATGTCCTGGTTTACTGATGGGGGGGGGGTGAAGTTTAAACTGAACTTGTCTGCCAGCAGGCTAGCTATATCTATGGCATTTGTGTATGTGGTATTCTTGACCACCAATTCGGAGCAGATTTGGGAGTTACCTTTGAGACTGCAGACATACGCGAAGAAGGCCTTGTGATAGTTTTTACTGGATATGGCCAATTTGGACTCTAAGTTAGCCTTAGAGGATTTCGCCAGTGACCTTATTTACTTGTTCAGACAAAGGGGAGATTCCTTCCAACTTGGCACCTGCTCCTACTTGGTCCTGGACAGCAATTGTTTTCCTCCTATTATACACTCTGTTTATTGCTGCTGTCCACCAGACAGGTTTACTCTTCCTTGAGGAAGATGATTTGGTCCTGTCCAGTATTGCTGAGTCCATGCAGCTATATAAGTAATCCTATAGTTTTTTGGTGTAGGCTTGGACATTAGTGCTTGCTCCAACTGAAGGGATGGTGTCTGTAAAACTGCTTAGACCTGCTCTCAGGAGGTTATAGTCAGCTTTGGAAAAGTTTTTTTATTCAACCCTGGTAATGGGGGGGGGGGGGGTCAGGGAAGATGGTGACTTCAAAAGTGTTTGCTTTATGGTCAGATCTTACCAAGGAGGATGACACTGTAGGGGTACTACAGTGGCTACTCATGTTGATTAGTACCAGGTCCAGGATATTTTCACCTGTTGTGGGGGTATCAACCAGCTGAGCCAATGCACTGGCACTGAAGTAGAGAAATCTCTGGGAGGTTGTGTTTGAGCTAGAATAGGTCTTCCACTCTATGGTTGTGTAGTTAAAGCTGCCCAGGATCAGGGTAGAGGGTTGAATCTTCAAGGATTCAAGTAAGTCCAGATAGGTGGCGTGGGTCTACTGAGTCATGGTTGGGGGTCTGTAGCTAGCTATGATTTGAATAGGTGTTTTGTCAACAGATAACTGCACCTGGAGTGTCTCCCGTGCGTTATGCTGTTTTACCAGGCTGAAGGTGTGTATGTCTTTGATAAATATTGAAACTCCACCTCCTTTGGCTTTGTATCCCTCTGTTTGGGGTCTGAAAGTATGGTAGGACAAGTAAGCTGGTAAGGCTGAGATATTCTCCGCAGCTTTGAACCAGGTTTCGGTGACTGCACAAATGTCTTGGATGCTCACAGTTTTATTGGCATTTGTAGATTTTTTGCTGAAGAACTTGATCATAGAAATAACATAATCCCTACTCATCAAAGCGGGTTATCCTGTCTGATAAGTTTGTTAGTATTAAATGTTGTCTGTTCCACATCATACCTTAAGATAGGCATCTGTCAAGTGTACCTGGTTTAAAAAAAAAAAAAAAAAAAATCATGGTTTTGCTGTTACTGACTGCTAAAGATGCAGTTCCTCTGGTTTAGTCAGGTCCTTGTATTCCCCTTTTCTTTGGAGTGTTCACCTTGTTATAGAGTTTCATGCCACTTATTCATATTCAGTATAAGTACTTTTGCATTTCTTACTGAGTTACTGAAATATCTCTGCACTTATTTTTGGCATTCATTGTGATCCAATTAAAAATTTCTCATGTTCTGTCACTCAGAGCTAAGCAACACAAAGCAATCATGCTACCAATTTAGGACTGTTAAACAACTGATTTGACTTGGTACCAGCCTAAAAATATCTAGAATAGGAATTTTTGTATTCCATACTGAGTTTTGAAATACCTCTACACTTAGCGTTGGCATTTACCGTGATCCTGAGTCAGAACTGACTTGTCTAAGCTCTAGTGAGTAGAAGAAGAACCCTACCTGTCAACTGTCCAAATTTTTGCAGAATGTCCAGATTTTTGCCTCAAATGTTTGGTCTGTTTCTGATTAAAATTGTAGTTTTCTAGCAAATCATTAGGAAATTATTGAGGATTCAAGTCAGAATATAATGACAGACATTTGAGTTTCAGGATTCATACCCTTCAGAAAATTCATGCTAATTCAAAGCCTGTTATTCTATCAACTTTCTAAGTTTGTAAGAGCAATATTTAAAATTTGTCCCTATTTTTGGGGCCTTTGTCCCCCCATTTTTTATGGCTTTGTCCAGATTTCATGCTCTAACAGGTTGTAAGGTATGCTAGGTCTCTGACAGCTTGTTAATCGTTAACTTGTACTATTTTGCTATCAACCAGTGGGGTCAGTTAAATTTGTTCATATTTCTGTACTATTATAAGTTGCTTGTATTTCAGTAGAAGTTGCTTGTATTTCTGTTAACTTGCTTATCACACAGCCACATTTAACCATGCACTGCATAATCTCTAAAATTTAGAACCGTAACATTTTCTTTAAAGCGGACTCCAGAAATTCTTAGTGTACTTGATAATCTCTAGTTCTGCAAGCAGCACCTACTGTATTGTTCATTTTTAAACAGATAGCACTCCAATCAAGCAACACCCAATTTCTCATGCACTATGCCCCCTCCAGACTACATTAGTAAGCAACTGGAGCTGTGGATCTGCACTCTCCAACTGTCTTTGTAGCCAGTTTGGTTGAAATGGGCATTCATGGGTTCATAGGTTGGTACTAGGCTTATCGGCCCTAGGGCCTATACAAGCTTAGCCATAGCAATTCCCTGGCTATTTCTTCCTACACTGTTTACTTCTCTGGACCCCCTGTCTGGCAGGGTGACTGACGTGAGCCCTGGGGTGAATTTCCTTTCTCTCATTCAATCGTCAAAGTTCCTTTTGAAAAGGGCCAAAGAGGCACTCTGCTTGACCTGTAGGCTAACACACTCAAGTGCGCTAGCCGTTTAAAAGCATTTACTGTCTGTTTTTCTTCTGTTTTCTGCAAAAAAAATCTTGTTTTCCCGCCTTACTGAACTAGAATAGTCCAGTCTTCAGAGTTTGCTGATCTCTGGGCTTTGGCTTGGTTCCTGTGCTATTCAGTATCCTTATTTGGATAAAGGGAAGCTTCTTTGTTCACCAGTAGGAGTGGGGAGCACTGAGCAGCCTATTTGTCCCTAGAGCAGTGGTTCCAGCCAGAAACTTGTAGTCTACTGGCCATTTTGGGTCAATTCCTAGCTCTTTTCAACCCCCTGCTATAAAGCCCGCTTTAGCGCGGAGTCGCCCATAGAACACCATCGGGCACCGCCGGTTAAACTATTTCTGGCTCTGTAAAGTCTGCTCTTTAATTTTTCCCTTAGAACTTCTGTACTTGCAATCTAAACAGTCTATTCTCTATCTCAAAAGCTCAGCACTTGCTCCTAAAGCATTTTTATATAGGTAAAGTACTTGTATACTAAACAAAGTACTACATTAGCCTAGAATCCCCTTGAGTACCCATTTCCCTATAGGTCCCTTCTGACTCAGTTGCACAGCAAACTTTTTCACTTTTTCTAGCATGTCGAAGGGTCAGTTGCTAGCGTCCTCTCCTGTTCAGCTGGTGAATCTGGGCATCTTGAGGCAATGTTACAATTGCCTCATGTACACAGACAACCCACTCCTTCTCCCACAAAACACAAATACATGTGAGAGATGCAACTATATAGCCAAACTGGAGGCTGAGCTCTCTCAACTCAGGACTGGCAAGACCAGACAGGAGGAGAAGGAAACCACGCACACCACAAACCCAGTTTCACATAGAACTATCACAACTGCAAAACAAACACATAAACACAGAAAGACATACTCGGAGGCACTGATCAAAAATCTACCAAAACTACAGAGGCCTCCAAAGCAGACACCCAAGCAACTGCCACCTCAAGACATAAGACATGCAACACATAGTTCTCAAAGTCAGTGTGCTAAACAGTCACAGCCCTTAAGGCCAAACACAATGCCAGACACACTTGTTATAGGTGACTCCATAGTCAGACACACTGACGTCCCACTCACCAGACTGAACAAGGAAAAGATCACAGTAAGCTGCCTGTCGGGCGCTAGAATCCGCCACATAACACAAGCACTCAGGTCACTCCACAGCAAGTACAAGTATGACTCAGTCATTGTCCATGCCGGTGTGAACGACCTGAGACGTACCTCCCTGGACTACATGAAAAGAGATATAGAGGAGCTGTCAGATTATGTAGCCCAGGCCGGTATGACCCTGACCCTGAGCAGTATCCTACCCTCACCAAGAATGATGCCACAATACAGAGACAAAATGATCAGCTTTAATAATAGGCTTAATTACTGGTGTCATTCTAAGGGGATCCAATGTCTGTCTGCCTGGGATGACATGCTTGACCAGCCACGCTGCTTCGCAAGGGACGGCTTGCACCTGTCACCCCTGGGCTTCCGATATTGGCAAAGGCTCTTGCCACCCCCATAGTGCCTTTTTTAGGCAAGGCTCAAATGATAAACCTACCACCCTAGAAAACAAAAATGGAAAAAAACTAAGGGTAATACTGCTCAATGCCAGAAGTCTAAACCTCAAGATGCATGCCCTCGAAGCCCTCCTCAGTATGGAGAACATTGATGTCTGTGCTGTGACTGAAACCTGGTTCAAGGCTCCTGAGAGCACCCCAGCACTATCAGGTTATACCTCATATCATGCGTTCCGGCCCCAAAATCCGGACCGAACCACAAAAGGAGGGGGAGTATCCATATTCATAAAGAATACCCACACCTCCAGGTTAGTGGCAACGCATGAAGCATCGGAGACCATCCAGGTGCAATTAACCATAGGTAAAACTGCCCTACAGTTTTTAGCATGCTACAGACCACCCTCTCAAACTCAGGAAACCCACACAGCCTTCCTGAAGACACTGGAGAGTATGAGTGTCTCTCCAAACACCATCATATTGGGTGACTTCAACTACCCAAACATAGACTGGGAACATTACTCAAGTCCCAACACCCTAGCCCAAAGGTTCCTGGAGTTCATAAAGTCAAATGCTATGGAACAACTAGTCACCATTCCCACAAGAGGAGAAAATATACTAGACCTGATCATCACAAACATGGGGACAAAATGCTCCACACCAGAAGTATATCCCTCATTGGTGAGATCAGACCATAAATTAATCTCACTGGAGATCCACATCCCGCCCCCAACCCCAGTAAAAAAGACCACAGCGAAGAACTTCTCAAAAGCAAACTTCACACTTCTTAAGACTGGAGTGGTATCCTTCAAGGCCCCCGAGCCAGTGGAAACCACAACCCATGCTGCTGAAACCCTTACAAATGCCTTCTATGAGCACCTCCAGGAATGTATGGATCAAGCAATCCCTAATAAAATCAAGACCCTTTCCACCAAAGGCAGGCGCCCGGTCTGGTGGACCCCAGCCATAAACAAACTCTACAACAAGAGGAGAAAGCTACTACATGACAGAGCAAAATCCCTAAAAGGGAAGGCATCTCTGATCAATACTAGCAAAAAACTACGATCACTCAAAATCATCCAAGGCCAACTTTGAGATAAAAATCGCTAAAGACACAAAAGACAATCATAAGGCCTTCTTTAGCTATGTTAGAAACCTGGGTGGAAACTCCCAGATATGCTCAGAATTAGTCCAAAATGATACAAAAATCACTGAACCCACAGACATTGCCAACATACTGGCAGACAGGTTCAGTGCAAATTTCTCCCCAAAAGGAGAAATATCTATCCCACCAGAGTCCAGCCTCCCAAACATCTCAGATGCCCAGGTGAGAGCTGCTCTCTAAAGCAAAAAACACAGCATCAATGGGACCGGACGGTGTCCCCAGCTGTGTGCTACATGAACTCAATGAGGAACTAAACCCACACATAAGGCTGCTGTTTAATCTTAGCCTTACTACAGGATACGTACCCAAAGAATGGCATATGGCAACTGTGGTCCCACTCCACAAAGGTGGTGCTTCTATGGACCCTGGAAATTACCGCCCCATAAGCTTGATGAGCCTTGTCTGCAAGGCTATGGAGAGGATCATAATGGAACTCTATAGACATTGGGGACCTACAGACACTGGATCCTACCCAATTTGGCTTTGTCAAGGGCAGATCCTGCCTCTTGAACTTGGTCGACTTTTTCGAAACAGTCACGAAGGCCATTGATGAGGGTAAGGCAGTTCACACAGCCTACCTTGACCTAGCAAAAGCGTTTGACACAATACCCCACTCGGGCATCATAGAAAAGCTCACCAGCTTAGATGTAAACCCATATGTCACAATATGGGTTGCAAACTGGCTCAAGGACAGAACCCACAGGGTTAGAGTTGCTGGTGCCATGTCAGACTCTAAGCCGGTCAAGAGCGGTGTCCCACAGGGCTCAGTCCTAGGCCCCCCTCTTGTTCAGCATTTATTTTTCTGAAGTGCAGGCAAACATAGGGGGATTGTGGCTGACAAAATTTGCAGATGACTGCAAACTGGGCACCATAATTGACACTCCATCAGACACAGACATCCTCCAGAGAGGTCTCATAGAAATGGATAACTGGTGCCAGAGCCATGGCCTTAAGCTAAATGCCAAAAAATGTATAGTCATACCCTCTTTGAAAAACAAGGTAACCCCTAATTACCACATAGGTGGTAATCCATTAAACACGGATGGAAGAAGTTATCAGGGACCTGGGGACCCAAGTTGACAGTAACCTCTCTTTTGACACTCACATTGCCAAAGTGGTTAGGAAGACCTTCTACATTGCCCACCTGATCATGAAGGGATTCACATCCAGATCAGGAGAGGTCATTGTACCCCTGTACTTTTCACTTATCAGACCAATGATTGAGTACAACGCCCCATTCGGAATGTACCTTACCCGACACCTGCAGCAGTTGGAAAGACCCCAAAAGTTCCTCATCAAAAGGATAAAGGGGCTCAAACATATGTCATACGCTGCCCGACTGAAGAAACTCCAGCTCTATTCAGTTGCATACCGTCTGCTCAGAGGTGATCTGTGCCTGACATACAAGGCCATGTCCAACCCGAATTAATGGACATGCTCCACCTCAAAAAATCCAAATCCACCAGAGCCACGAGAGCAAGAGACTTAAACCTCAACACGGATATAAATAGGACGTGCTGGAGGGACAGATTCATCACCCAGAGACTCCCTACACTATGGAACAGAATCCCAGTCCATGTGAGGCAGAGCCCCTCACTGACTCTGTTCAAGAGAAATCTTGACGAGTGGATGGGAGATCGTAGGTTTACCCCGGGAATCATCTCTGTGTCACTGCTGGACAGAGGCACAGCAAACTAATGAGTATAGTATTCTCATCCTAAGGGGTGGTGAAAGCCACACACACTCTGGCTAGGCTTATAAATGCCCTAGGGCAGATAGCCTAGTATGAACCTATGTATGGGCAGTCTATTCCAGAGACTGTGGAGTCTCTGGGTCAGGAACCTATCCCTCCAGCATGTTTTGTTTAATGTGATGACAAGGTTTAGATCCCTGGAGCGTGTGGCTCTGAGAGATTGGGATTTCTTTAAGTGTAGCATGTCCAACAGCTCTGGGTTTGACATGACCTTGTATGTTAAGCAGAGATCGCCTCTTGAGTAGACGATATGCGACAAGAGTATAGCTGGAGTTTTTTAAGGTGGTCAGCATAGGGCATCTGCTTTAGGCCTGTGATTCTTTTAGTGAGGCATTTCTGCAGCCTTTCCAGTTGTTGCAGATGTCTTGAGAGGTGCATACCAAACGGGGTGTTGTATTTTATAATGGGTCTAATGAGGGGTATGACAAGTTAGCAGTTACCTCATGTTTAGTGACAACCACCTGCTAAACAGTCTGCCACTGTATGAGAGAGATGTAACCATATCATTTTATTGTAGGCAAAGCTCTCAGACAAAGCCAATACAAATAACAAACATGTTGCCAGCACCACACTAAACCAGTCTCGAGCACCTCAGACCAAATGTGTAGAACTACATATGCTGAGGCTCTTATAAGTAACATACCAAAACTACAGAGGCCTCCTAAACTTAACTCAAACAATTACCCACAGCAACCTCAAAAACACAGATCATAGGCAGCACCCACCAAGAAACCTACATCAAGGATTCACTCACTCAACATCTCATAAGGCAAATGACCACACACCCTCATCATAGGTGACTCCATAGTGAGATACACTGATACATCTCTCTCCTGGCTATGCAACAAGATAGTCAGTCTGTTGCCTATCGGGTGCCAGGATTCACCACATCATGCAAACGCTCAAGTCTCTGCACCACAAGTACATGTATGAAACAGACATTGTACATATTGGTGAAAATGACTTAAGCTGTACCTCACTGGACTATATGGAGAGAGACATGACAGAGCTTTAGGCAGGTATGAACCTAACCTTGACCTGTAGTCTACCATCACCAAGAATTATGCCACAATATGAACAAAAGATAATCGACTTTAACAACTGGCTTAGATTTGGACATCGTTCTAAGGGAATGCAATACAGATCAGCCTGATATGAGATTGTAGACCATCCAAACTGCTTTGTCCAGCATAGCCTGCACCTCTTCCCCCCAGGGTTTCCATTATCTTTGCCAAGACATTGTCTAATTCATAGTACCTTTTTTCTGACAAAGTTAGTCTCCTAAAGCTTCCAACAAAACTAAACAATGGTTAAGGTGTTTGCCTTACAAACCCCAAGGTTCGGGGTTTGAGTCTCACAAGGGATAATTGACCTAGGCTTAAAATGGCTCGCAAGGGCAGTTAGCCTAGTATGAACCTATGTCTCCTATATCTATGACAACTTTGTTATTGCTGCTCAGTGCAAAGAGTCTTACCCAAAAATTCCACATCTTACAAGCACTGCTAACCCTGCAAAACATAAATATACACATTGTCTTGGAGACTTGGTTCAAAATCGGTGAAAGCACTCCATCAGTGGAGCACTTCAATGCCCATCACTTGTACAGGCTCATCACATTATAATAGTCACTCAAGGTGGAGGTATCTCTATATTCTTAAACAATCTTTCCTCCGGATTCAGACAAGCAAAATCCCTTATATTGTATCTGACTACAGGACCCCTTCTGTGGCCCCCTCAGCTCACATCTGCTACCCAACCAGTATGGTGTACCTGTGTGTGCTAAGCCAAACATTCTGCTATGAGACTTCAAGTATCCTGTCATCAGCTTGGAGGCTTATACATCCACAAACGTGTATGCCTAGAGATTTCTAGACTTCATAAATACAAACTCCATGGACCAGTTGGTCCATATACCTCAACCCATGGAGATAATCCTAGATTTGGTCCTTGCCAATATGGGACAGCTCTACTCTCTGCTTATTGTAACCTCATTACTGGTCAAATCTGGGTCTATATTACATACTCAAAGAGGTGTTTCATCAAATGCCTCTTCATTGACCTGTAAACCACGAAAAATCAAAACGGCAAATGAGCATATAAGCGATTTCTTTCCCTGGGAAAGAAATTGTTTACCCTAAACAAAAACACACATCACTAAAAACAATACAAAGTGGGGGGCTGTGCCCCCCCTAACTAAATATACCAACTCCGAGATCACACTACAGTAGGTAAAATGGCAAAGTAACAGAGGTGGCTAAGCGACTTCTTTCCCATGGAAAAAAAATCACTTAGATGGCCGTTTGCTGTTTTGTGTTTTCGTTATTCAACGCTCCATAAATCTGACCACAAATCAATTGCAGTCATCTTAAGAATGAAACCAGAGGCATCCTCCAATGCAAAGGCTAATCTACTAAAACTGAGTGATTTAACTGTCTAAATTCAAAAGCCCGTTACACCACGATGATTTCACAGCTTATGCAAAATCCTTGACTGCCAAGTTATATGCACATGTAATTAGTGAAATCTGTCCCTTTCAGAAATAAATGCAATGGCAGCCTCAAAAATAAATCCTTATGGTGAAACACACTAATAAAAATCAGCTATACAACAAAAGGAAAAAAAGTATTACTCGCAAAAATAAATACAATTCCCAATAAGCCAAAAATGCTCTTGCTATAAACTAAGCAAGGGAATCCTAATCAAATCAACCAAAGCCAGATACAAGATAAAAATAGCCACTAAGGTAAAAGGTAATCACAAAGCCTTCTTAACGATGTTGGAATCTAAGAAACCATGCCCTGCACTGTGCAGAGCCAAGTGTAAATAATATCATATACTCAGACCCATGGGACATGGTCATTCTACTAGTGAAAATTTCAGTTTCAGCTTCAGCTTTAACTCCCAAATCCCCACCAATATCCTCTGATCAAATGCCCACATCTTCCCTCCTCCTCATATCTTCCAAGAACAAATTCTCAAGGTACTGTCTATAGCCAAGAACACTGCATCTGTGGTGTCAGATAACATACCAGGCTTGCCTACTGGCTATTTAATATTATCCTCAAAACAGACTTTGTCAGAGGAGTGGAGGATAGCAACAGTCATTCCTTTGCACAAAGGTGGGGCTACAACAGACCCAAGTAATTAGAGACCCATAAGTCTGATCAACCTCATATGTAAGGATATGGAAAGAATCATTATGAAATGAATATAAATAAGGATATAGATGTCCTACAGACTCTAAACCCAAGCCAGTTTGGATCTGTCAAGGGGAGGTTTACTTTAAAAAAAAAAAAAAAAAAGTCACTAAAACAAAGGATGAGGGCAAGTCAGTACACATTACCTGTATGGACCTAGAAAAGACATTCAGCACCACCCCACACTCAGGCATCCTGGATGAGCTCACCCAGGCAAATGTTAACCCACCTGTAATCTGTTGGATGGCAAATTGCCTCACAAGTAATCAAGTAAGGGTGAACAGCTCTAACACCTCCAAAAGACTTGTTACTACTGGAGTGCCTCATGGTTCAGTTTTTGAGCCACATCTCTTTGGCATTTACTTCTTAGTGGTCAAAGCTAATGTGAAAGTATTGTGGATGATGGAGTATGAAGAGG
>NC_056737.1:1357540527-1357640527 GCF_019279795.1 Protopterus annectens
AGAGCTGTTATTTTAATGAGTTGTATTTGGCATGACCATGCCTCATCCTGGAAATCGAGCATTTTTCAAAACTTTTTCAACATGAGTGGTGCAGTGGTTAAAGTTGTCACCTCACAGCAAGAGGTTCTCTGGTTCGATTCTTGGCTGGGGTGCTTTGTGTGTGGAGTTTTTATTAAAACTGGGGCACTGTAAGCAATCTTTTGTATTGTAGAGCTCTGGTTGTGGTCAAGAAAAGGCCCAGTTTACTAGCATAGTCCACTTACCCAGTTAATAAATATATACATACAATGGTTTCTTTTTCCCCTCACACTTACCTGTTTCTCTGATACAAACATCTTGCATAAACCTCTTGGTGCTTGCAAAAATCTCTGTTCTCCCATCTTGTTCTTCTTCTTGTAGGAAGCATAGCACATTCAGCTTCCCTGTTGTCATATCAGGCTTCATTGTTTTCTCTATTAGACTAACACAGGCTCATTTGATGAATAACTTTTGTCAAACTATTGGCTGTGGCTCTGCCATCAGGAACTAGTTGCAGTGCTAGTACTTTCATCAGCAAAAGTAATGGTACTGACCTCAAGCAGTGGTGGCGGTAGTAGTAGTAAAAGTACTACTTCAATTACTTTGTTCATCCCATGTTAGTTTAGTTGCTATAGTAACATTTTGTTTCAGTGATGCTCAAGTTCAAAAAGCTGTACATTAATTGTCATGAAGATTCATAAACAATTGTCCCAGTGCACAGTTAACACACACGCACTGCTATGAAATGCATACAGTGTGGGACTGTCTGCTTTGTAGAAAGAATGGTGACTGGTGCAGTACCCTGGTAAACACACACAAGTTAATAATAATTAATAAATGGTTCATAGGTGTGTACTAGGCTAATGGCCCTAGGGCCTTTATGAGCCTAGCCCATAGAAATGCCCTGGCATTGTGCCACCTGTCATTAGTTCTCAGTGAGTCTATCAAGTAGAGCCACTGGAGTGATCCCCAGGGTAAACTTTCTATTTCCCATCCACTTATTAAAATTTCTCTTAAAGAGGGCTAGTGTGGTGCTCTGCTTGACATGTATGGGACGTCTATTCAAGATCATAGGCAGTCTCTGAGTTATGAACCTGTCTCTCCAGCATTTTTTGTTAATTGTGATAATGAGGTTGAGGTCTCTGGATCATGTGGTGTGGAGGGATTGGGATTTCTTTAGATGTAGCATTTCTAACAGAGCTGGGTCAGACATGGCTTTGTAAGTCGAGCAGAGATTGCCTCTTAGTAAATGATATGAGACAGAGAATAGACAAGTGTTCAGTGGTTGTGACTCCCATCAATGTGGTATGGTTGTGGCTCCCATCAATGTGGTAATTAGTGGAAACTGAGTTTTTCGCAAAGGGGATGATGACGCATTATTTGGCATTAAGCTTAAGACCATGGTTTCAACACCAGTCATTGGTCTCATTGAGGCCTTTCTGTAGGAAGTCTGCATCACTTGGGGAGTTAATAATGGCTCCCGGTTTGCAGTCCTCTGCATATCTGGTCAGCCAGTATCACTCCGTGTTGGCCTGGACTTCTGAGAAGTAGATGCCAAACAAAAGAGGACCCAGCACCGATCCCTGTGGGACTCCACTCATGACTGGTTGGCAGTCTAACTTGGGAGTCTACTACTTTCACACTGTGTGTTCTATCTGTGAGCCAGTTGGCCAGATCAAGATAGGCTGTATGAACTGCCTTACCTTCATCCACCGCTCTGGTGACTGACTCAGAGAAGTCAACCAGGTTGAGCAGGCATGACCTACCTTTCACAAAACCAAATTGTGTGGGATCTAGAGTTTGGAGATTCCCTATATACATGTTAATTAGGTCCATGATGATGTGCTCCATAGCCTTCTATATTAAACTCATCAGGCTAATGGGGCAATAATTTCCGGGGTCTGTAGTTGCTCCACCTTTATGGAAAGGGATGACTGTAGCAGTGCACCATTCGGTAGGGACAAAGCCTGAGGTGAAGCTGTAAGTGAACAGAGCACACAGATGTGTGGTACCAGTTCACTTTGTAATTCATGTAGAACACAGCCAGGGATAGTGTTGGGTCCCATGGAAGCTCTTAGACAATGCAGCTTTAACCTGTGGTGCAGTAATGCAGGGTGCCTGGCATTATTCCGGTATTAAGATTGGTACTTGGGGGGGGAGTCAAGTTAGAACAGAATCCGTCAGCCAGTAAGTTGGCAATATCTGTTGGCTCAGTATAGGAGGTACCATTGTGCAGTAACTCAGAGCAAATATGGGTATTGCTATGGAGAGTCCGGATATAAATAAAGAAGTCTTTGTGGATGTTTTTAGTGTCTGCTGCAATTCTGCCCTCATAGCTGGCTTTGGAGGGTGTGATGAGGGATCTCAAACTTTTTGTTGAGGCTAATAAGGGGATTTTTCCAGTCCTGGGACTTCACCTTTTTCTGCAACAGCTTCTTCCTTCTGTTGTAGAGTTTATTAATGGCAGGGGACCACCAGACTGGCTTCCTTTTTTGGAGGAGAGCATCTTGGTTCTGTTGGGTATGGCTAGTTCCATGCATTTATGTTCATGCTTGTACAGTGCATTGGTGTATTATTTGGCAGTCATGCATCTATTTTCAATTGGCATGGGTGCCGTGAAGTTGGTAAACCCTTTTTTTAGGAGTCCAAAGTCAGCTTTGAAGAAGTTTCTCATGGTGGATACCTTTACAGGGTGTGTGTGTGAGGTGTGGATGTGAGGTGTGGATTTCCATGGTGATTAGTTTGTGGTTTGATCTAACAGAGAAATTGACTTGGTGTAGAGCAACAGTTGCACATGTTAGTAATAACCAAGTTAAGGATGTTGCTTCCTCTAGCGGGGGTAAGAATAAGCTGGTCCAGAGCATTGGAATTGATGAATTCCAGGAAGTGTTGGGTCAGTGCATTGGTGCTTCAGTAGTTTTCACAGTTGATGGGTAATTGAAGTCTCCTAGTATGAGTGTTGGGTTGGACCTTGATAGATTCCAGGGTGCTTAGGAACATGGAGTGAGAGTCTAGGGACATGGTCTGGGACCTATAGCAGGCTATTACCTGGATCACAGTCTTACCCAATGTTAGTTGTACCTGAAGTATCTCAGATGCATTATGCTAGGCTACTAGTCTGGAGGTGTGCATATCCTTTATGAATATGGAGACACCACCACCTTTAGAGCTTCGGTCCATGTTTTGGGGCAGAAAGGTGTGGCATGAGTTGTAGCCTGGTAGCAGAGGGGTGCTTTCTGATGCTTTAAACCAGGTCTTCATTATAGCACAAATGTCTATGTTCTCCATTTTGAGGAGTGCTTCGAGTGAGTGCATCTTCAGATTTAGACTTCTAGCATTGAGCATTATTGACCCTCAGACTGCATTTATTTATAGCTTTTACAATGGTAATTTGGTCTTTGGAACACTGTCTAAAAAAAGCACTATAGGGCTGGTAAGAGCTTTAACCAGTACCTGGAAACCCAGGGGTGACAGATGCAGGCCATTTCTTCAAAGCATTGAGGTCTGTCAGCAATGTCATCCTGAGCAGACCGATACTGGATCCCCTTAGAATCCGACACCAGAAACTTAGCCAGTTGTTGAAATCAATAATTTTTTGTTTGTACTCCAATATCATTCTGGGTGACAGGATACTGTTTAGGGCTAGTGTCCTACCTGCCTGGGCCACATAATCCAAGACCTCCACCATGTATCTTTTCATGTAGTCCAGGGAGGTGCATCTCAGGTCATTCACACCCACATGGACAATGACAGAGTCATATTTGTACTTGTGGAGTGACCTGAGTGTGTGTGTGTATTATGTGTCTGATTCTGGCACTTGATAGACAGCTGACTGTTACCTTCTCCTTATTCAGCCTAGTGAGTGGGACATCTGTATGCCTCATTATTGAGTCATCTATTATTAGTGTATTGGGCAAGGTGTTTAGCCTTGGGGGCTTAGGTTGAGAGCTATGTGCCCTGTGGTTTGCGCTGTGTTGTGGTGGCCGAGTGTTTTTCTGTCTTGGAGGTCTCTGCTGTTTGGGTAAATTTCTGTAGAGTGCCTCCGTGAAGATGGGTGTGTGGTTTGTGTTTTTATGTGAGAACTGTGATAATGGGTGGTGTTCCATGTGGTGTGGTGCAGCTGTTGACCTTCTAATCTTGACAAGCTAGTCTGGGCTTGGCTGGAAAGTGCATAGCTTCCAGTTTGGCGATACAAGTGCATCCATACAAGTCTGAGTGTTTGGGATGTAAGAGGAGAGGGTTGTCTGTGTACATGAGGCAGTTGCTACACTGCCTCAGAATGCCCAAGTACACCAGGTGAATAGGAGAAAGCATAGGGAACTGCCCTTTAATCATGCCAGTAGGAGTGGTCATAACTACTAAGTACTGGAGCTATTTCTGTGAGGAACAACTAGTGCTGATGGCCCTTAGGTGTGTTATAATAATTGCTACAAAAACCTGTTTAAGTGCAAAGTGATTAGGCTATTTGAAGTGCAAGAGAGAAAGCACTAGCAAGATCTAAGTGAAAAGCTGAAGAGCAGATTTTCTGGCACCAGTAATAGTTTACCTCACCTCGGTGACACTGAGCAGAGCTTAAACAAAAGCAAACCAACGCAAATGCGGGCTTTTAAACCAGAAAGTTGAAAGGGATTGAAAAACTCCCCAAACATTTAAACTACAATTTCTGGGCCAGAAACCACTCCTCTTGTGGTAGGCTACCTAGTGCTTACCACTCCCACTGATGAGCTAGAAGCCTTCCCTCCAACACAGAAAGGCTTGGGGGGTGGGGGCTCAGAAGCTTACTAACAGTCCTGGATACAGCAAATCTGTATCTGGACTAGACTAGTTACAGGAAAGGTGGGAAACAAGTTTAGAACTAGCTAAAACAGCACTAAAACAATTCAAATGCAGTGCAAGTTAGCACACTTGAGTGTGTAGCAACATTAAAGCAAATACAGTTTAAATAAATGCAATTAAATTTAAAAAATGACTAAAAATGTGTGCAGAAAGTAGTAAATTAGGAAAAAATCAAAATGGAGGCACTTGGAGTATCAGAAAACAATGCTGGCAAATATATGAATAATTCAGTCAAAGACAGTGCAGAACGCTGAACAGTTAAAAGTGCTGAACAATATACTTATATTTCCAGACTGTTTGAGAAGCACACTCAGTTAGAACACAAGGAGATTCTAGCTATAGTAGATTCTAGCAAAGTTTTTTTTTATATAAAGTGGAAAGAGAGAAAGGAGGAACATAATATAATTTAAGGTTAAGAAACTAAGTGGATTGGCCTTCTCAAATGTTCTCTCTGTATTGGATAGAATGAGCTAATGACACTAGACTGGGAGGAGTGTCCCAGATCAAATTTACAGTAGGGGCAGGCAACTTCAAAGCCACCAAGTATAATAACAAGACACCAGCAGCGAGGGAGGGGTGGGGCGGGGGTAGCTCTCAACCAGTCAGGGACATATCTCAACAGAATCTGGGACAAACCCAGAAAAATCAGGGGCACTTTTTTAAAATAGTAGTTCTATTAACTTGAGACATTAACAGAATGTAAATTAATATACATTTCCTGTAGTAAAATAAGTATTCAGTTCTTAATTATTATATAATTCACCACCTTTTATTCAAAAAGCACCAGTGCTAAGAGAGCTTAAGAGGGACAAAGCTCAAATTTGAGTCAAAATCAGGGACAGTTGAGAGGTATAGCCTACTCACAAACAGAAAACACAACTCTCAGTATGAAAAAGCAGTTTAGAGTTAAGTAATTCAGTAAAAATGCAATTACAGTAATGAAACACCATCTAGCAATGAAAAATAGTTAAAACAGTATAAACGGTACACAAATGCTGTGAAACATAAAAAAGCTTTGTAACAGTGCAAAATGTAGTAGATTCGCTGTATAGCACAATTATAAGCATTAAGGAGTGCAATTCAATTAAATAAATGTAAGAAATAACTTAATCTGCTCTTGGAGTCTTAGGGAATTTCTGCTTTTTCCCAGTGACGAATCGCCACTCCTTAGCCTGATAAAACCAAGCATAGCCCCCTGCAGACACAAGGTTTAAATACTAGAAAAGATGGAAGAATCTACAAGCTTGAATTACTGCCCAGTCCTGCTAGCCCCTGCTCTTTCAACCAATCACTCATGCTAGAGAAGGTCAGGCAACCCTGTTACTCTCACTAACAGAGAAGACAATACACTATCAGCAGAAGATGGCTACCAGAAACACAGGAAACTCAACAAACAAAACAACCAGGCCAGGATAACAGCAGGCCTCTATCCAGACTATCCTACCCGACTAGAACACAGACACCTCACAAAAAACACACAGAAAAGCACTCACAAATGAAAAATACAACTCTCAGTATGTAAAAGCAGTTTATAGTTACCCAATTCAGTAAAAATGCAATTACAGTAATGAAACACTATATAGCAATGAAAAATACAGTTAAAACAGTATAAAACAGTACACAAATGCAGGGAAACTGTGGAAAAAAAAGCTTTATAACCATGCAAAATATAGTAATTAGCTGTATAGCATAATTATAAGCATTAAAAAGTGCAATTCAATGAAATAAATATAAGAAATAACTTAATCTGCTCTTGGAGTCTTAGGGAATTTCTGCTTTGTCCCAGTGATGAATCACCACTCCACAGCCTGGTAAAAAATGTTGAGGTTAACTTCCCAAATTAATTATTCAAAAAAAGTCCTAAAGCCTCCATAATAATTGCTAAACAGCAAATTTAAACCTACAAAAAAGGTACAGGCAGTATGAATCTTTGTACAGATTAATAAACAACATACTGTGTCAACTGTTGGATACTTCCCAGCAATAGGAATTGCCTATGGCAATAACTGCACCTAAACAGAACTATAAGCAAATTGCAATACTAACTGAAGGCATCCCTCAGCTGCATGATGGCACAGCACCATCATACTGATAAACTCAGGTAGAATATGTCCTCTAGTAAGACGCATGCTCTGCAGCTTCAGGGAGAATCATGCCTCTCAGAGAAAGAAATCTGGACAAAGCCATACATAATGGGAGGACAAAGGCTCAAAAATAGGGACACTTTCTAAAAAGTTGATAGAATAAAAGGTTTTGCATTAGCATGTATTTTCTGAAGGGAATGAAGTCTGAAACTCAATTGTCTGTCATTATTTCCTGACTTCAGCCCTCAGTGATTTGCTAGAAAACCACGATTTTATTAGAAACGGATAAAAAAATCTGAGGCAAAAATCTGGACATTCTATGAAAATCGGTACAGTTGAGAGGTATGGGGAGAATGCAACTACCATTAACAAAAGATGTATAAATACTGAGTGTATGCACATACATGTACCACCAGTTGCAGTGTACTTGTTTAAAACCAACATATCAGTGACATAGGAATTTGTATATCTCCACATGGAACAGCATGTATGAATGAATATAGGACTGCTGTTGCAGCAAAAAATCAGGAAAGCACTGCAGACATACTAAGAAGTATTCAGAACTAAGCAGCCTAAATAGGGCTTGGTATATGTTTTAGGAAACTAAGCATAATGTGGTCTAAATAGAAAGAACCAAACCAAACCTACACTAAAACTGTTGTTCACTTTCTTTTTTTGGTTACTAGTCTAGATGCAAAATATGTAAACATTAAACAGTGTATCATCCTGGTTCCTCCTAGATCTCCATAAGCTGGCTAAAATCATCAACTCCAGTGGGCTTTCCACCTTCTCGGTCAGCTCCACAGCCATGATACTTTCTGATAACAGGACTCTGAGACGGATGCTATGGAGCCACCACTATATTGAGAGGCAGTGTGAGAGTGTGAGCACTAAGTTGTAAATATGTACAGGATCCTGATGGTGCCTTCTGTGAGTTGCATCCTCCTCAGGAACCATGGTCCACCTGGATCACTAATGTCCCTTGAGGTAGAATTGAGGAATGTACAGATCTTCATCATCGGGTCTAAAGATATACAGAGGCTGCAACCCTTGCTATTCATCATGACATTTTGTCTAGCAGGTGCCTCCCATTTCTCATTGAAGATCACCAAGATATACAGACAGCACACAGACCTCCTCACCCTCCATCCTTTAACACACATTGCGTAGGAGGCTAAGGCTGCAGCCTTCCATATGGACTCTGCCTACTTCTGTCTGGAAAGCGAGTTGTATTCTCAAAGGCAGCTATGTGCACAACTATGGCCCATGACACCTGCCACAGCAGCTGCTAGAGCAAGTACCAGCAATCAGGTTTACTGTTATAGTTGGGCTTCATTCAATAAATGTAGCTGTTGCCTATTTTAGTCAGCATTGTTTTAACTTCCTGGCTCATGGTATCTATCTGATTACAGTGTCACATGTCTTTTTTTTTTTTGCTAGTATCAGAGTATATATAGTTCATTTATTTTCCTACCATCCACATTTCGTAGAGCTGAACTTCCTTTTATATAGGCCTCGAGCTGAACGTCATCATTCTGTATTGCACGGAGTCTTCCATCTTATTGAAAATGTGAATTGTACAAACTGTTAGTATAAGATTGTTAGACAGGAGGTGCTGCACACAGACATTAGAATTTGACCATTTATGCATCAGCTGTTGATCTTATTTTAATGATTCAGCTACATTTGACTAGCTGGTAAAAGGACTGTATATGCTTAACTTGGTCATTACATCTCTATCACTCACACTTTCTCTCTCTTTTGTTGCTCTTTATAAGAACAGATAATTTGATCATTTAGCTCTCCTGTCTATATGTGCTGTATATTTTAATTACTCTAGCACAGGTTTTATCTTTAATCTAATGTCCAAACTTTCAAAGATAAAACCTGTGCCAATGTACAAGATGCCTTGTAATTATCTTTTAATTGAAGACCTGATGACTCTCCTCTCTAGACAGCATGATCATAGATAATTCAAAAAAAGCACTGAATTCTGCAGTTTTAAACTGCTAGTATTTGTGCATTGATGGATTATGGAAATATTCTGGCCAGCAGGACAGAAGCCTTGGAACAACTCCAAAAGAAAATAAATCCTAGCCACTTGCCAAAAAAGTAAAACTGTTTGGCTTGGCAGAACATGGGATTATTCTAATTCTCTTCCACTGATATAATTCACTCACTTGTGCAATCAACAAAACATTTTGGCATGCATTTAAATATTAATAGTGCTGCTAATGAACAGTGCACAGTGTTCTTCCTGTATATTTTATGGTGTTCTTGGCTTAATTGCATTTCTTGTTTTGGACTTTTCTTGGTCTAATGTCTCAGCAATGCCTGCGTATTTTATGTTCCCAGCTTACTTTGACATTTGATTTACCCCAACAAAGTAGTGCCAATGTATCAAGTCTGAATATCTTGAATATTCTAATAGATAAAATTAATATTCATCATGGGAGTATATATTTGGCCTGGGGTAAAGGTAAAGCAAATCGTATGCATAATGTTTAAATTACCTACCTTTAAAGCTTCCTCCTAATTTTATTCTCGGTATAATCTTTTTTTCTTACACTTTTTCCTGTAAATAAAATCATTCCCAGTCTTAATATATTGAATAAAGTGCTTTGTGCTTCACATTCCACAAGATGTGCAATTGTCCACCCATACTTCTGTTAATGGCATTAGGTTTCCCAAATATAATGTTGACCCAGACAGTGAATAGCTATAGAAAAAGCAACTAGAGAAATAGAAAGTGATGAGATGCCCCATTTAGTCACCATTATTAGCACCTAGAGGGCAGTAGTCAGTGCATGCACAACTTAAGTGTAACGTGTACAAACACGTCAAGGTATACCCCAATCCACAAGGGTGAAGCCATGTTTGATATGTAAACAATGCAAAACACATTATACCGAATTGAATTTGGGTGGATTTTATTATTTGGTGCATAGAAAATCTTACACAACCTCTGAAGAAGCTATGATGCAGTTAGAGTTCTTACCATGAGAGCACAACCAAAATGGATGTCCATCCCTAAAATAGCCACAGTAAAGAGATGTACTGTACCCATTGTTAATTCCTTCTACAGCATGTTCTAAGTGCCAGCAGTTTTATAAGGCAACAAGGAAAAATCATTCTTGCATATTTAATGGGCAAACATGCAGCACAGCAGTGCAGATGCATACCCAGTCACACAGGGTAAACAAAACTGGTGTTTGAAACAGTCCAACATGCACTATATAAATGCAGTCAAAGAACTGTGGACAAATAAACCAGGTCATATAATGTACCAGAAAACAAGCCAGCACCTCGAGTGGTTCTGATATAATGATTTATTCTTCAAAAACTAGACCGGTTTCAGCTATTCCAGCTTTCATCAGTAGTTGAAAATCACATAGAAAAACTGCTCCTTATATATTAATGAGAAAGTAATGACATCACTTCCTGTTATTAAAGAAAAAAAACACATTATTGTCTAACAATAAACTTAATAAATAAAAATAAATAAAAATTGTGTATAAGTGAAATACAATAAGTATGCATAAATTGTTAATAGTCCATCCAAAATTGTGCCATACTAATAATAATGTAAGATTATAAAGAAATAAATAGAGACTTTACCTGATGGAATAGATGAGTATAGTGTGATGATAAAGAGGAAAAACACAATAACATATAATTGGTTCTTTTGATTTCCTTGATTAGGGTTCCAGTATACACAAAAGTCTTATACCATGAAAGAAAACTAAAAATAATGAATATATATAGAGAAGGTGAAAATTTATAATTTGTCATTGAGCCCTGGTGGGAAAAGCCCACCCAATTTGATTATCCATATTTTCTCTTTATTGTTAAGGATTTCATGCCATCCTGTTTTAAATGCCCTGTTTCCCATGATATGATCAATGATGCAAAAAGAAAATTTGGCCGTGGCATGCTTGGTGGTGTGTCTGTATAGAGCATTAGTAGATCTGCAATTCCTGATGTCTCCCAAATGTTCTGCTATTCTGGTGCGGAATTGTCTAGATGTTTGGCCTACATAAAAAGCTTGGCATGTGCATGTAGCCAGGTAAATGATCCAGTCGGAACTGCAATTTCCAAAAATTGTCATATCATGTATCTGTCTTGTGTTTTTACTTGTAAAACTTTTAGTTTTGAATATGTAATTACAAAAACTACAATGGCCACAAGGATATGTGCCCACTAATTTGTCTCCTGTAAGAGTTCTCTGTATGGCAGTGTTGTCATGCATGATGTTTCTTTTGTAATGAAAAATGAGAACCTAATGTTTTGCCTTTCTTATAGGAGAAATAACAGCGTTCTCCCAAATAGCCCTCCAAAAGAGGGTGAGATGTGAGTATGCTCCAGTGTGTATTGATGATGTTGATGAGATTATGACTATTCCTACCATATGTAGTAATAAATCTACATATATCAGGATGGTTGGATCTAACTTTGTTCTTGTAAATTAATAGTGACTCCCTGGGTAGTGTTGTACTCCATCGTGCAGCAGAGCTGATGGCCTCCCGTTGATATCCTCTAGCCAAAAATCTATTTGTCAGATCCTCATGATGTATATTTAGATCTTGTTCAGAAGAACATATTCTTTTGATTCTCAGGAACTGAGATTTTGGGATGTTCTTGATGATATGCTTAGGATGGAGACTGTTGGCATGTAATAAGGTGTTATATTGTGATAATTTGCGATGAACAAATGTTTTTAATGTATGATCCGGTTGTCTTTGTAAATGGACATCCAAGAAATGAATGTCATTCAGATTGTATTCCACAGTGAATTCGATCCCCCACATATTTCCATTGAGATGTTCCATGAATTCTTGGAGATATTCCGGACCTCCTTTCCATACAAGCCAACAGTCATCCAAATATCTCCTCCAGATGTCAATTTCGGGTAAATAAACATTGTGCAATTCATCATAAATTATATGTTCTTCAATGTATCCCATGTATAAATCTGCATAAATAGGCGCAAAAGAGGCCCCCATGGCCGTACCTTGTATCTGCCAATAGCAGTCCTGTTGAAAATAGAATACATTTTTGGTTAAGACATGTTCGGCCATACACACAAGTAATGTGTTCATTCCGGGAGGATAAATATTGGCTTTATTTAACCAAAATTCCAAGGCCATCAGTCCTGCCCAATGCGGAATGCTGGTATACAAAGATTTCACATCCAAAGTACACAGGAGCCATGCAGGTTCAAGTTGTGAATTGGAAACAATTTGTAGGAATTTGGTTGTATCCTGAATCCTGGCTCTAATACGGGATAGCAATGGTTTCAGTTTTTCAGTCAAAAACATTGACAGGGGTTCCATCAATGATCCAATCCCAGATACGATCGGTCTTCCTGGTGGTTTATCAATAGATTTGTGGATTTTCGGCAATAGATATAGGTATTGTTTGGCAGGATCCTTCACCATGAGATGTTTTTTGGTGTTAGTAGAAATAATCCCAGTGTCAACAGCTTCTTGTAAGAATTGGTCAATTTCTTGTTTAAAGGCGGGTGTGGGATCAGTGCTCATTTTCAGATCTGAAGACAAAGTGTATTTTGAGGAACTCTTCCAATCAGTAGTGAAATAATGGAATCTCATCAGAATGTGCTAAATATCTCAAAATACACTTTGTCTTCAGATGAATATTCTATTTTGAATAAAGGCTTGGGTTTTATACCTGTTTTTTTCATTGACGAGAGTTCACATGTTGCTGATATAGTAGAGTTTTGTAGGAAAATTAATTTACATTTATTTTTCAAACAACAGGACAACCCTAACGCTTCTCAAAGATCTTCTGAATTTAGATTCCATAAATCCACTTTCAACCCCCCCCATGGACAAACATGTCGCAATATTCCAACAGGCGGTCATGAAGGATTTACATTTTCATTCCAACAAATCTGACAACACTAGAAATAACATATCTTACAGTGAACAACTTGCTTTAACTAGACTTAAAAACAACAAGGATATAGTTATACTCTCTGCTGATAAAGGGGGTGCAGTCATTGTCCTGGACGCCGATTATTATCGGGATGAGGCAAATGGACAACTGTCCAACCATCATCACTACATGAAAATGAGCACTGATCCCACACCCGCCTTTAAACAAGAAATTGACCAATTCTTACAAGAAGCTGTTGACACTGGGATTATTTCTACTAACACCAAAAAACATCTCATGGTGAAGGATCCTGCCAAACAATACCTATATCTATTGCCGAAAATCCACAAATCCATTGATAGACCACCAGGAAGACCAATCGTATCTGGGATTGGATCATTGACGGAACCCCTGTCAATGTTTTTGACTGAAAAACTGAAACCATTACTATCCTGTATTAGAGCCAGGATTCAGGATACAACCGAATTCCTACAAATTGTTTCCAATTCACAACTTGAACCTGCATGGCTCCTGTGTACTTTGGATGTGAAATCTTTGTATACCAGCATTCCGCATTGGGCAGGACTGATGGCCTTGGAATTTTGGTTAAATAAAGCCAATATTTATCCTCCCGGAATGAACACATTACTTGTGTGTATGGCCGAACATGTCTTAACCAAAAATGTATTCTATTTTCAACAGGACTGCTATTGGCAGATACAAGGTACGGCCATGGGGGCCTCTTTTGCACCTATTTATACATGGGATACATTGAAGAACATATAATTTATGATGAATTGCACAATGTTTATTTACCCGAAATTGACATCTGGAGGAGATATTTGGATGACTGTTGGCTTGTATGGAAAGGAGGTCCGGAATATCTCCAAGAATTCATGAAACATCTCAATGGAAATATGTGGGGGACCGAATTCACTGTGGAATACAATCTGAATGACATTCATTTCTTGGATGTCCATTTACAAAGACAACCGGATCATACATTAAAAACATTTGTTCATCGCAAATTTCCACAATATAACACCTTATTACATGCCAACAGTCTCCATCCTAAGCATATCATCAAGAACATCCCAAAATCTCAGTTCCTGAGAATCAAAAGAATATGTTCTTCTGAACAAGATCTAAATATACATCATGAGGATCTGACAAATAGATTTTTGGCTAGAGGATATCACCGGGAGGCCATCAGCTCTGCTGCACGATGGAGTACAACACTACCCAGAGAGTCACTATTAATTTACAAGAACAAAGTTAGATCCAACCATCCTGATATATGTAGATTTATTACTACATATGGTAGGAATAGTCATAATCTCATCAACATCATCAATACACACTGGAGCATACTCACATCTCACCCTCTTTTGGAGGGCTATTTGGGAGAACGCTGTTATTTCTCCTATAAGAAAGGCAAAACATTAGGTTCTCATTTTTCTCATTACAAAAGAAACATCATGCATGACAACACTGCCATACAGAGAACTCTTACAGGAGACAAATTAGTGGGCACATATCCTTGTGGCCATTGTAGTTTTTGTAATTACTTATTCAAAACTAAAAGTTTTACAAGTAAAAACACAGGACAGATACATGATATGACAATTTTTGGAAATTGCAGTTCCGACTGGATCATTTACCTGGCTACATGCACATGCCAAGCTTTTTGTGTAGGCCAAACATCTAGACAATTCCGCACCAGAATAGCAGAACATTTGGGAGACATCAGGAATTGCAGATCTACTAATGCTCTATACAGACACACCACCAAGCATGCCACGGCCAAATTTTCTTTTTGCATCATTGATCATATCATGGGAAACAGGGCATTTAAAACAGGATGGCATGAAATCCTTAACAATAAAGAGAAAAGATGGATAATCAAATTGGGCTTTTCCACCAGGGCTCAATGACAAATTATAAATTTTCACCTTCTATATATATTCATTATTTTTAGTTTTCTTTCATGGTATAAGACTTTTGTGTATACTGGAACCCTAATCAAGGAAATCGAAAGAACCAATTATATGTTATTGGGTTTTTCCTCTTTATCATCACACTATACTCATCTATTCCATCAGGTAAAGTCTCTATTTATTTCTTTATAATCTTACATTATTATTAGTATGGCACAATTTTGGATGGACTATTAACAATTTATGCATACTTATTGTATTTCACTTATACACAATTTTTATTTATTTTTATTTATTAAGTTTATTGTTAGACAATAATGTGTTTTTTTTTTTCTTTAATAACAGGAAGTGATGTCATTACTTTCTCATTAATATATAAGGAGCAGTTTTTCTATGTGATTTTCAACTACTGATGAAAGCTGGAATAGCTGAAACCGGTCTAGTTTTTGAAGAATAAATCATTATATCAGAACCACTCGAGGTGCTGGCTTTTTTTCTTACAATTGTTCACAGCAGCTTGGTTGCCGAGCACCAGCCGTACTTGCTAGCTGAATTCTACACTGAGTACCAGAAAACAAGCAAGCAGCCAGAACCTGATAAATGTAGCAACATGCATCAGATCTGCACAATAGGATGCTACTAAAATGTGCAACAGAATGTGTTGAGCACCAACCGTTAACGGCATCAACACAAACTATGAACACATGGAAGGCTAATGCTGCAAAACAGTCCACAAGGAAATCGCACACCTCATATATGAGTGTCAGCAACAACTGCACACGTGTAAATCAGCAAATGCATGGGATTGTAGGATTGTGTACATGATCTGAGAGGTAATGCAGTGGAATTCAGTACTGTCAAGGAGTCCTAAAAGCCACATGTCAAAATGAAAAATACACTACAAACTTTGCTGTGGCATAAAAGTGTGCAGTATCTTGGAAGCCCCATAATACAGCAGTATCCACCAAATGCATGACAACAATAAATGGTAATGCAGCAAGAAGTTCAAGGTTATCAGTGTCTGTCAAGCAGATTTCATAACAAGGATAGCATACCTTATCTAAATGTCCACCATGCAACAGAAAATGGGCAGACACAGTTAAATAACATGGCAGCAGGTGCAGCAGATTGTAGCAATGATACATCTATCCACTACAAACCTGAGTAAGTGTGCAAAAAAAAAGGTTGCACAGATAGACTCACACAGTGGCCACTATTGCTGCTGCACAAAACACATGCTGAGCACACCGATTTGCCTACAGGCCTATTTTCTAAGCCACTGCAGTAGTATATTCTCAAGGATGTACATAACTCATGAGACTAGACCAAATCCTGACCTTATGCTGATGTACCCCACCAGGCTCCGTATGGATATTTATGTGCTAGGACAGTACAACAAATAGGACCTGTGTTGGCTTGGTCAACACTGTTAAATATCAACAAGATTCTGAGATCTGGCCACATGGCAAGCCAAAAGGGGACATGATGAAATCGGCAAAAAGAGGAGAGTAGTAGTGCTAGAACTGAAGTCATGCTCTAGCCTTGCTGAGTACCTTCACTCGGCGGACCCTGTTTTCACAAAATCTCACCAAGATGACTGATTTAGACCATCTTACATAGTATTTATCATGGAGAGAGGTAGGTTAAAACATAAGATAGCTGGATGGACAAGTTCCCTAGGATAAAAAAGTACCCAATCCTTGTGTGCACATTGTTGCCAAGACTGGGAAAAATGACCAGTAGAGAATCTGACACAGAAACATTCCTGTAATGGGGTTAGGCCAGGTTCCGGGAGAAGATGGTCCCCATGTTGTAGAAAGAAGTAATAGTCTACAAAAATCACAAAAGCCAAAAATGAGCAATAAAGATGGCAGAGTGGATCACTGAGGATAAGAAAGAAATTATGTAAGAAGCCTAGGATTTCCAGATCGAATATATTCAAAAAGATTAAGAAATAAATTAGAGGAAACAAAAATACTTACACAAGAAAGACTAACACAAATTTGCATTTTAAGCTTTTGTCAATTAATACAACAGATCTATGAAAAACACTACTTGGACAAAGAATCTTTGGGTTGTCTGGTAAAAGATGTAACAGAGGAGAGGCAAAAATAGAACAAAACCCAGAGATTTTTGAGAGGTATGAAAAAAATAATATGGACATGGGGAAGAAAGAGATCTGGCATGGTGCAATATTTATGCAAAGGAAAAAGCCAAACTAACAATAAAAAAACAGCTCTAAAGATATTTGAAGAGAAATACAGGCAAAGGCACCCATATATGAAAAATTTCACAATACAAAAAATAAGAACACAAATGGGGAAATATAGAACAGAAGATGACTAAGGTAGAAGTTAAACAAATAAAAAATGTCACAGCATGATGGAACAACGAGTCCCCAAATTAAGGAGAAACGGGTGCAGCAGGAGACTTCCAAGAAAGAAATATGAACATGGGAAAGAAAAAGATATGTGATATGGTGCAATATTTAAGCAAAGAAGAAATCAAAACTAATCAATACAAAAAAGCAGCTTCAAAGATATTGGAGGAGAAATGCAGGAAAAGGCACCCAGATATGGAAAATTTCACAATACAAAAAATAAGAAAATAAAAGATAAAGGGGGAAAGAAGGAAAAGATAAATAATGGAGATGTTAAAGAAATAGAAACTGAAATTAATTTAGAAAATCCAACTCTGGTAACATCACAACATGATGGAAAAATGAGTCCCCAAATTAAGGAGAAACAGATGGGGAATGGGAAGCATCTGCTCACTTACAACATGATGATGTTCTGGAGCCTTTACTAGGAAACTAGTATAAAAGTTCATTAGGAGCTGAACAGAAAGGCAAGGAGCAGGAAACAGTGGCAACTGTGATGCAGACAATATTGTGGACTGATGGCCAATTAGTTCTGATATGAAGGAGCAATGGATGATGCAGGATGCACCTGAAGAGGATATGTCACAGGAAGACATTTTGGAACTTTCTGTACAATGCCCACAGGAAACGGAGAGCAAAGAATCTCTATTCATCAGCATGCAGTAGCCTGCAGTTCCAAGAATGGTCATGGGGGAGGGGGGGTTGATAACACTGAACTGCAGTATGATGTTGATGCCATTGCACTGCACAACTGTGAGGCCAGCACTCTTCATGTACCTCCATCCACAGTGGACTAGATGGAAGAAGTGTCCCTTGTGTTGTGTTCCCAAGAAAAATGCTACTACAAATGGACAGACAGAATCAGGTTGACCATAATTGCCCTAGGCATTTACTGTACCTCCTCATTCCATGGATAAAGTGCAAAAGATGTTAATGTACACAGTTTGTCTCATCACCAGACAGAGCAGTACAGATGCAGGACTTGTTAATGGTAGTTTCCCAATAATCTCTAAACATCACTGAAAGTGTTAACCAAGGCCAAAAATACTTCCTCCATGGGACCTGGCAATATACTTGGATTCTTAATTAATAGCACTAAGCATGCCCTTACAGACTCATTACTCAAACTGTTTGTTTAGGTACTGGTTTTGTCCTTAAGTGATGCACAGCAGTGGTGATGCCCCTGTATAAGCCTGGCCTTACAAATGACCCAGTTCATTGCAGACCTATCAGCGTTACAAATGTGTGAACCCATGGAATGTATTATAACTGACCTTATTCTGTAAGCAAGAATCTTGTTAGACTTCACTTTGGCCTTGTGAAGGGTAGATCCTGTCTATTTAATTTGGTAAATTGCTTCAAGATTTTCTAAGGCTGTAGATGGTAGCATTGTAGTGCAAGCAGCATACTTTAACCTGGTGAAGGCTTTTGACACCATTCCCTATGCTGATTCATACAAAAGCTAAATTGATCAATATATGGTAAGATGGATAGCAAACTGGCTGAAAAACAGAGCCCACACAGTATGTGATCAAGGCACCTCATTAGAATGTATGAAAGTGATCAATGGAGTCCCTCTGGATCTGGTGTTGAGAACTCGTTTTGGTATTTACTTCTCAGTTCTCCAAGCAGACAGCCAAGACCTCTGGCTAGCAAAGTTTGCAGATGATTGCAAATTTGGGACCATTTAGGTCTCTGTATGACACGTAAACCTTTCAGAATGATCTTTCCCTAGTATGATCTTGGTGTACTAAAACTGGACTTAAACCAAATGCTAAAAAGAGCAGCATCCTTACTTTAGGTGGACAGCCTCTCTCCCCTCATCATAATATCTAGACAACACAACTTTACAAAATGAAAATGTAGTTGGAGATATAGGTACTTCAGTTGACCATCATATGAAAACAGTGGTCCTAAAGTGATTTTATTTAGCCTAGCTAGTTGCCAAAGGAATAGCATCAAGGTCTACAGAGGTAATCACTCCTTTATATTTAGCTTTGAGTGGGCCAGTTTTTTAATAGAATGCACCCTCTCTATTAGATATGCATCTCCCTAAACATATCAGTCAGAAAGACCCCAAAGATTCCTAACCAAAAATATCACAGGCCTAAAGTCCCTGAACTACCAAGAGAGGCTGGAAGTTGTATTCTTTTATTCAGTGCCTTATAGACATTTATGGGAGACCTGTCATGCTGACTATGCCATTACAGACCCAACTATCCTGGACCATCTGTTTCTCCATAAGTCAAATATCTTCTCCAGTACTAGAACCTGGGATCTAAATCTTCAAAAAAACAGAAAGGTAAAACACCACTGTGGAGGCATAGCTGTCTTCATGGTGTTATGTGCTTTTATGTTTCTGTCATGATGCAGGCTATGCTATAAACACAGTGTGCCACAGTGCCACAAAGTCCCTGTTCAAACCATACCTCCTTACTGCATGTTTATCTCTATCTATCTTTATATATATATATATATATATATATATATATATATATATATATATATATATATATATATATATATATATATATATATATGTGTGTGTCATTAAAAGTCCTTTTATTTGTAGTGCACATGCTGTTGGCTCTTTGTTTTCTAGTAGCACCTCTTTATAGTTGAAATATGCTTTGCCTGCACACCTCGTTATATCCCAAAACAAAGTGCAAAGCAGTGAGCTATAAGTGGAAAATAACACACTGCAAACACTTAAAATATCACATAAGATTTAGTACTTTTAGTCCCACGCCAGGGACTTCACTTAAAACGTTATATCCTTGTAATATCCTTGTATAACGACTGATTGTCTCTTTAAAATGGTAAATGATTAGACAATGCTCATAAAATATAATATAATAATGCCCTCAAAGTAATGTTATAACATTTTTAAATAACTGATTGGCAAACCTTCACAATAAATAAATATTAAAACCATATGCATTTTAACCATTTTTAATCACTACTACAAGAATTTAACAGCTCTTAAACTTAGAACAAGTTGCATCAAAATATTTTCATTTAACCCTGATGGTGCCACAGCATTTAATCCAGGGGTAAATGTTTTAAATGATCAGTTGTTATGCAAGGATATGATGTTATTCTGATAGTCCACAGTGGAGTACGAACATGCTAAATCGTATGTGATTTATATTTTAATAAATGTTTGTAGTTTTGACATAGTGGGATACTGCCAGCATAGCTATCTGGAATTTTGTAAATAATTATGTCATTTGTGAATATCAACATATCTTATATAAGATGCTTGTGTTGCAAATGTATTAGAACAGTATGTCATGTGTATATCAAACTGCTGGTACAGAAGTATGTGTTGAAAATTGAAAAGGTTTTTGCAAAGTGCTATTTGAAATATAACCAATGTGCCCTACTAGAATAGAACAGAATGTGCATGCACTAATGCAACTGTTTAAATGTATATATTTTAACAGTAGAAACTGGAATACAGGAGGTTAACTTCAGAAAAATAGCTGAAATTAAATTACTTTACAGCTACACAATAAGAAATGGTATCTTTCTGTTTCCATTGCAGCAACAGACACTGTCTGTGCTGAGAACCTTTCTGTATTGTCTTCAGAGTGAGTTAATTACTACCTCTGAAAGTATGAAGGAATGCAATTGTTTTATGACTTCCAGCATCTGCCAAAGATCTGTGGCCTATGTATTTTCACAGGTAGATATTAAATACTGCCAGCTTCCAGCAGTGGGGATTTCACCTGGGATTTTTCTCTCTTTGTGACTGTCCTGCAATGCTGTTTTAAATATTCCTGTGATTTTTGAACTCTGATGTCGCTATGAATATATAATGAGTATTTCCTTGTTCTTTCATTATTTATTATTAAATATATTTAAACCTTTCATTGTGACTGATCTGTCTAGAGATATTTAAGTTTTGAGAGTACTTGCATTTTTGACACTGTGTGGGCCACTCCTAATAACCTTGCTCTTGGTTAAACTACCATTTGTATTAATATTAATATTACACAGGAAGATTGGACACCTTTTGTTAATGGCTTTAAAGTAGCTGATAAGGAATTGGCTGGTGGCAGTGATAACTACCTTCTAGTCTGGGCAAAAGGGGGAACAGCTAGTAAACCTGTGCCAGCCTTTCCCAGGTGTGTGTGTGGGGGGGCATAAATCAAACCTCAGAGTGTGTGTGTCAGCTACTTGAGGAGTGACGCAAAGCACTGGTTGGACAGAGAGGGTGCTGGAGGTCTTTGCTTGGCCACTCGGCTGAGAGCTCATCTCTATAGTTGTGCCAGTGAGGATGTGGAGAAAGAGAAAAAAAACAGCCCATAATGACTGTGGTCTCTGCGTGCTCGTAAGGGAAATTGCACTCGATGCTGAGCTCTGCTTCTGGAAATACTGTGTGTGTACTTGTTATCCTCTCTGTGTACAACCCCCACTGGTGCCAGTGGTGAGGAGTGAGGCTCTTTGATTACTGGTCCAGTGGTGGGGTATCACATTCTTGGTGGGCAGTGGTGGAATCACCACATCATATACTAGGATTCAGTGGTGTGGATATTGACCTCTTGTAGCCTGTAAATATTGGTCAGTAAAGAAGGTGTTTGTACTGTCAAGCAGCCACAGAGTAGACATTCATAGTTTCTTATCACAGTAGTTTTATTTATTTTGTGTTAGCTTAGTTAGTCAGGGAGAGCAGGCATGGATGTCAGCAGAGGATTATGGCAAGCTGACAAGGGGTCAGTTGGCTGAAATGTGCCAACCCAAAGACTGATCCATGCCAACCTGACTAAAGCAGAAATTATTGCAGCCTTAGTCGCAGCTGCATCACAGATCAGCAACTAGGAGGACAACCAGACTGGCCTTGGGGATGTACAGCTTTCAGAATATGTGCTTCAGAGGACTTAGAAATCCATCTGGAGTTAGAGACTTGAACTGGAGGCCAAAAGGTTGGAACTAGAATCAGCAGAGAAACTGCAGCATTTGGAGGCTGAAGAAAATGAGAGACTGTGGCAGGAGAAACAAATTGAATTAGAAGCAGCAGAGATACTGAGACATCTGGAAGCTAAAGAAAATGAGAGGCAAAGACAACATGAAAAGGAGATGCTGACTCTTCATCAGGGTCAAGCAATAAAGGTCAGTAAATTTCTTCCACGATTTACAGAGTGTGATACTTTTGATAGTTTTATTCATGTCATATGTTTAAAGAGTATGTAAACAGTATAATGGTTTCCAAGGGCTATGGGTACAGTTCCTGAACACCCTTGCTCCATGGTAAAGCTGTAACTGCTGTTTCAAAATTGCCTGATACTCATAAACAATTTTTAACTGTATTATAATTTAGGTAATTAGAGTGTTTTAAGTTAACACCTGAAGCTTATAGAAAAAAAGTTTTGTGAGCATAGATGTAAGGCAGATGAAAGTGTGTGTGAATATATTGCTGAACTAAGCACTTATTTTCATAAGTGAATGAGTGGGTGTCAGGTCACCACTTTTAAAGGGCTGGCAGACCTTTTTAGTGAGGGAACAAGCCCTTAGCACTTTGTCTGAGGACATGAGAATCTGGTTGGCAGATAGGGAATGCACCTCTGTAGATGAGTTGGGGAAAAAGGAGACCTATACCTAGCAATCCGGGCATCACTGCACAAGAAAGGGATACATATTGCTGCACATAGGTATAAGGGAACCCATGGTGGGCAGCCTGAACCACCCCAACAGAGTCTGCCAGTAACAGGGTCTAGTTCAGGTGCATGGCCAGGATCAAGGATTAAATGTTTTAAATGTGCCAGTGGGGCCATGTAGCATATAGATGTCCATGGCGGCAAGCTGGGGAACAAAAGGTGAGGGAGCCAGTAATTGGGAATGACAGAATGCCAGTGGTAAGTTGTCTGGAGACAACAAAGGTACCAAACTACCACAAGATGTTAGGATATCTTAGTAGATGGGAAACAGGCCACTGCTAAGACAGACACAGACCCTGACCTAACCATTGTGAAGCCTGCAATAGTCAGAAGAGCACTACTTGCTTGAGAGGTCTACTCCAGTAGCAGCTTTAGGAAGGGACCCCATTCCAAATACCTTTGGCTAGGGTTCACCTTGACTGGGAGGTGGAAAAGGAAGCAAGCAAGTAGGGATGTTTAAGGATATCCCCACAGATGTCCTGATAGTGAATGATTTTGCTAATGAAGTACCTTGTGTGCATGCAGTTATGCATGGTCAGGCGTGGAGACAAGCATGTGGGTCTGGTAGCCTGGGGGAGACCCAGACAGACAGCACACTTGAAGCTAGGACTGGTGGGGTGACTACTTCAGCGAGGGAGCTACCCTGTAACAATGAGACTGAAGGTGAGCCACAGCTGCTGGTGGGTACTGATGTTATGTTGGACAGAGTGATTGCAAGGGCAGAGGTGAGTAGTAATACCCAGGCTGATGGTGAGGCAATGCTATCAGAGGATACCAGACTTCCTGTGGAAGGGGAGCTGTGAAGGGCTACAAAGAGAGTTGAAACAGCTCAGCTCTCAAGACTCTACATTACATTACATTACAAGGCTTTAGATAGGTAGCCAGGGAAGTGTCTGATTCTCAAGGAAAGGGAGAATCTGTATACTGGGACAAAAGGTTACTGTATAGAGAGTGGACCCCTAAGGAAGGGCTAGAGGGTGACATAGCCCATGAAATTCCCTTTACAGGTCATATGAGCATAAAGCTTACAAAGAGACTTATTATGCCGAACATTTATTGGCCATGGGATTTCAAGGGATGTAACCGGGTACTGCAGGACCTGTGAGCAGTGCCAAAAGGTAGGCAAGGCAAGAGACAAGGTGAAAGCTCTCTTGATTCCTTTGCCTATGGCTGAGGAGCCATTTCAGAGGGTAGTTATGAATGTTGTGGGGCCTCTGAGTACACCAGGTTCCACAGAGAAGACATATATCCTACTAGAAGTAGATTACTCTACCAGATACCTGAGGCAGTGGCCCTGTCCTCCATTGAGACAGAGAAGGTGGCAAATGCTTTGTTAGAGATTTTCAGCAGGGTAGGTTTCCCAAAAGAAATACTGACTGACAGAGGTGCCAGTTTCATGTCAGACCTGCTGACTTGTCTGTGGAAGCAGTGGGGGGGGGGTGAGTAAAGCAAATAAAGACCACCCCCAGAATAATAGTCTGGTGGAGAGGTTAAACTATACACTAAAGACTATCTTACGGGCATTTGCAGACCAGTTTAAAGGGGAGTGGAGCAAATATTTTGTCCCATCTGTTTACTTACAGAGAGGTGCCCCATGAATCCATAGTTTTTTTTTTTTGTTTTTTTTTTACCTGTCGAGTTGCTGTATGGGCATAGGGTGAGGGGACCTCTAGATTTGATTCGAGGTGAGTGGGAAGGTGAGTGTGAATCCCACAAGGAGTCTGTTGTGGCATATGTCCTAAACCTCAGGACGTGGCTCGGGGAACTCATGGGCTTGGCCCAGAAGAACCTGGCAGAAGCCCAACAGCAGAAAAACTTCTGGGATGACAGGAATGTGGAATGCTCATGCTAGAGAGTATGCTGTGGGGGCAGCAGGTTATAGTTCTCATTCCTGTTAGACATTATAAGCTGCAGGCAGGTTGGGAGGGACCTTTCAAAGTGGTACAGAAGGTCAGTGATAACTACATGGTAGAACTTCTAGGCAGGAGGCAGGGGCACAAATTGTACCATGTTACAGCATGAAACCTTACCATGATAGAGAGTTCCTGGTGCTAAGTATTTGCAGTAGAAGGCAAGAAGAGTCTGAGGAGGATCTATGGCTATAGGGAGCCAGTCAGCAAAATCCCAAATGAGTATGGTGGAGCCAAGGGTTGCAGGCATATGATATAACAGTGCAGGATTGTAATGCAGTCAGAAATGCCAAGGCAGCTGGGATCTCAAGCCAGGGTAGATTGTAATGTATTCCCAGATAGGCTCATCTCTCTTAAGCAACCTTTTTCAAGGGTCACTTGAAAAACTAGCTTGAGTCCTTGAAGAGGGAAGAAGTGTGACAAAGGGATATACTGCCAGCACTGTTATCTGAATTTTGTAAATAATTCTATGTCATTTGTGAATATGAACATGATTTATATAAGATGCTTGTGTTATGCACATGACATAGTTATAATACATTTGTATCAAACTGCTACAGAACTGGTACAGACGTGTGTTGAAAAGGTTTTTGCAAAGTGTTTGAAATGTAACCACAGTGTGACCTACTGGAATAGAACAGAAATGTGCATGCACTATTGTAACTGTTTAAATATATGTATATTAACAGTGGAAACTGGAATACAGGTAGTTAACTTCAGAAAAATTGTTGAAATTAAATTACTTTATGGCTTTTCAATAAAAGATGGTATCTTTCAGTTTTCATTGCAGCTACAGACACAGAGTCTGTGCTGAGAAGCTTTCTGTATTGTCTTCAGTGTGAACTAATTACTACCTCTGAAAGTATGAAAGAATGTAATTGTATGATTTCCAGCATCTGCCAAAGATCTGAAGTCTGTGTTTTCACAGGTGCTAAATACTGCAGCTTCAAGCTGTGGGGGTTTCACCTGGGATAGTGTCAGATGACAAGAAATGATGATGTTCTGCAAGCTATCCCAGCAGTAATATTTGAGATATCAATCTGAGAACTCTGAGAGGTGCCAGGCATTCTGTGTTCTGTCTTGGGCCTGATAACAACAGGAACCATTCACCACACTTCATCAGAGCAAGGCAGAAGTAAGTTACTAGGTAACCATATAACTCTCTTGGATATAGTCAGGAATATAGCAAAGCTTAGTTTAGATATTTTAATATTTCTTGTGATTTTGAACTCTGTCACTGTGAATATATACCAAGTATTTTGTTCTTTTATTATTAAACGTATTTAAATCTTTCATTGTGGCTGATTTGTCTAGAGATATTTAAGTGTTGAGAGCACTTGCATTTTTATTTGGTGCCACTGTGGACCACTCCTTGCTCTTGGTCATACTACCATTTGTATTAATATTAAGTTCCTTAAAGTAGCTGATAAGGAGTTGGCTGGTGGCAGTGATAACTACCTTCTAGTCTGGGTGAAAGGGAGCATAGCTAGTAAACCTGCGCCAGCCTTTCCCAGGTGTGTGTTTGTGTGTGTGTAAATCAAACCTCTTAGAGTGAGTGTGTCGGACAGAGAGGGTGCTGGAGGTCTTGGCCTGGCCACTCAACTGAGATCTCAGATCTATAGCTGTGCCAGTGGGGACTCTTAATGGGGATTTGGAGAAACCGGGAGAAACCAGTCTTAGACTGTGGTCTATGTGTACTCTTTAAGGGAAATTGCACTTGATGCAAAGAGCTGCATCTGGAAATACTGTGTGTGTACTTGTCATCTCAGTGTTCATCCCCCACTGGTGCTAGTGGTGAGGATTGAGGGATCTTGATTACTGGCCCAGTGGTGGGATGTCACAGTAGTGTTTTATTCTAATCCTAGCCTGCTGCTTTACATTTTGTTTTGTGTTATAAGTTGTTGGAGTGCTACACCTGTATTGCTTTCTACACCTCATTGCACAATATTGGTATTGTTGGTGACAGCACTGCATGATTCAGCTCACTGTTCACAACAGTGCTCCTTTCTTTGCATTATCTTATGCAAAACCTCCTCTGTACATAATATGCACCCTTATAATGAGGATGACCACTGCTATTTTTCTACACAGCTGACACTTTCTTGGGATTGCTTGTAGAAATGTGTCCTGCTATGTTACTGCTAAAAATATAGCCACATCCCAGAGTTTAATTATGCACATTCTAGATAATGGCTAGAATCTACACACAATTTAATTGTAACCCTTTGCATATGAAAAATGTTTTCTTGTCTTATGGTGAACATTTAAGGGATAGGGAAACTTGTAGAAGTGACTTTTAAGTGAAGCAGCTGAAATTACACAGACATTTTTATCTAGGGTTATATTAGAAAAAGTGTATTGAAAGAATTTCAGCTGAAATGGGGAACAAGTATTGGGTATGCCACATAATTATGGGAGTTTGGCTTATAATTAATTTTCTGAACAAAAGAATAGGCGAGTATATTGCTGTGAATGAAGTCAATGTCCTTATAGATTTGTTTCATGTGTACAAACACTTTGGGATGTTATGCTTCAAGATACAACATCTGAGTTTTCTTAAGTGTAAACATCTGTATGATTTGTTTGCTCATAGTAATGTTATAAAGTGACTCTTGGGTATTCTAAACTCTGGACGTTATACAGTTTGTAAGTATAGACCAGATTGCATTAATGCTATTAGACATGACAATAAAGTTAGATTTAATTGCAAAACAGACTCTGATTTATGTTCTCTAATTTCCTGCAGTCTACATTATGTAGGTGAAACTAAAAGGAAATTTATAATTATATTGCAGAAGCACATTAAGGACATGTATAATTTCAAGATAAATAGTACAGTGATACTACACTTTATTTGTTGCTCAGCCTCATCTCTAGGACAGCATCCTAGAAAAGGTATATATTATTAGTGACAGGCAGGGAAGCAATTTAAACACATTACAGTACAAAGAACAACATATATATACTCCAGTTTGGGGCTTTGGAAACAAGTGGATAAATCAGTAAGTAAATTGGACTAGGAGTGGTTAATGAGTTGCTTATTTATTATTTAAATATTTTGTTAAAAAATATATATATTTTAGTTCTAGTGAAGTCTTTTACCAAGGTGCTAGAATTCACAAGGTTTCTGAATAAAACCTTGTGGTGCATACTATTTGGTTGTGATTCTACTGGATGTATGTTGTTAGTCGTGAGATGTAGCCTTACATAATTAACCCTGCAGCTATGACAGCCATGGATGAAATTCAGGTTTTCTACTACTACCTAGCTTTTTCTCTGAAGTAGCCCTATCTCGTACCTCTGCATAAGTGTGGCCACTGTATAATTTTCCACCCTGCTAGTTTCACCACATGACTGTCTTCATGCTTGCAGGAATCTTATGTACACAGGGTAACTGTACCATAAGGTCATTATCTATTAGCACCTCATCAAACATTGCCACCTGGTTTTCTCCCTTCCCAGGCTGGTCCTTAAACCCAAAAAGGTGTCCCTACCATGTCCTTAACAGGAGTGCATTGCCTGAGACAGAAGTGCTCCTCTTACGTCTGATAGAGAACTGCTCTTAGCAGCAGGTTCTTTACCCTTTGTTATGCTGTTATAATGTGGAGCAGCTGCAGTTTCAAGACAACTCAGTTTCCATGGTACCTCTCCTGTTAGCTCCCTCGCATTGCTCTTGTTCCCACCCTGCTACTCCAAACCTTTGGACTGTATACGCCCCTCTTGTGTAAGTATCAGCAGACATTGCCACCTACATTTCTCCCTTCGCAGTTGCTTTGCTGCATTCTCAGTTCACAGCCACTAACAGGATATCTCCAGATTCATGGGACTGACTGGTTAGCGGCACCCAAGACAGCTATCCGTGACTATGCTGAGAGGCTAAATTCATTTCCGTCTGCAGTCTCCTATATGCCTCATCAATTTTCACTAATTTATAGTCTCCTCAGCTAGCTAAATTGGATCGATCTTAAAATAAAACTACAAACTTTGCAAGTAACCACATTAGCCAAACACCTCACTTTGTGGCACTTCACTCCCTTAACTGGCTGGAGCTATCTAACCTACTTAACTTTCATATTAAGACTGCCCACAGCATCCTTTATACCCCAGACAGATGCCCTACACCAGCAAGTAATTAAACTGGTACACAGCAACCAGAGAAATGTGTTCTCTAAACCAACACCTAGTACTTGCTCAAAAATCTAAAAATCATAAGGTCAGCTGCCTATATTGTGTACGTGTTGTTCTGCTGTATAACTCGATCCCCGCAGATATCAGAAATATTTCAACTGGGGTGTGGCCAAGATGCCAGTCTGATAGCAGCAGAAATCCATAGCTGTGCTTAGATTTGAATATCCTGACAGGAAATATACTTCAGTTTTTAGAAAAATCTAACTAAAACTATACTAAAAGTTAGATTAACATAGAGACTCTATTATTTTCTAAAAATTAGTACACAGTCAAGAGAATTTTTTAAATTATTCCTGTCAATAAGCTTTCTACTGGAGATCTCAAGATGAGCAACGTGAAGAACCCACACCAGGAGAGTGCAGTGAAGAAAGAACTACATCTTATAATAACAAACATCCAAGAACTGTCACTAAAAACATGAGCAACGTGAAGAACCCACACCAGGAGAGTGCAGTGAAGAAAGAACTACATCTTATAATAACAAACATCCAAGAACTGTCACTAAAACATGAGCAACGTGAAGAACCCACACCAGGAGAGTGCAGTGAAGAAAGAACTACATCTTATAATGACAAACATCCAAGAACTGTCACTAAAGCATGAGCAACGTGAAGAACCCACACCAGGAGAGTGCAGTGAAGAAAGAACTACATCTTATAATAACAAACATCCAAGAACTGTCACTAAAAACATGAGCAACGTGAAGAACCCACACCAGGAGAGTGCAGTGAAGAAAGAACTACATCTTATAATAACAAACATCCAAGAACTGTCACTAAAAACATGAGCAACGTGAAGAACCCACACCAGGAGAGTGCAGTGAAGAAAGAACTACATCTTATAATAACAAACATCCAAGAACTGTCACTAAAAACATGAGCAACGTGAAGAACCCACACCAGGAGAGTGCAGTGAAGAAAGAACTACATCTTATAATAACAAACATCCAAGAACTGTCACTAAAAACATGAGCAACGTGAAGAACCCACACCAGGAGAGTGCAGTGAAGAAAGAACTACATCTTATAATAACAAACATCCAAGAACTGTCACTAAAACATGAGCAACGTGAAGAACCCACACCAGGAGAGTGCAGTGAAGAAAGAACTACATCTTATAATAACAAACATCCAAGAACTGTCACTAAAAACATGAGCAACGTGAAGAACCCACACCAGGAGAGTGCAGTGAAGAAAGAACTACATCTTATAATAACAAACATCCAAGAACTGTCACTAAAAACATGAGCAACGTGAAGAACCCACACCAGGAGAGTGCAGTGAAGAAAGAACTACATCTTATAATAACAAACATCCAAGAACTGTCACTAAAAACATGAGCAACGTGAAGAACCCACACCAGGAGAGTGCAGTGAAGAAAGAACTACATCTTATAATAACAAACATCCAAGAACTGTCACTAAAAACATGAGCAACGTGAAGAACCCACACCAGGAGAGTGCAGTGAAGAAAGAACTACATCTTATAATAACAAACATCCAAGAACTGTCACTAAAAACATGAGCAACGTGAAGAACCCACACCAGGAGAGTGCAGTGAAGAAAGAACTACATCTTATAATAACAAACATCCAAGAACTGTCACTAAAAACATGAGCAACGTGAAGAACCCACACCAGGAGAGTGCAGTGAAGAAAGAACTACATCTTATAATAACAAACATCCAAGAACTGTCACTAAAAACATGAGCAACGTGAAGAACCCACACCAGGAGAGTGCAGTGAAGAAAGAACTACATCTTATAATAACAAACATCCAAGAACTGTCACTAAAAACATGAGCAACGTGAAGAACCCACACCAGGAGAGTGCAGTGAAGAAAGAACTACATCTTATAATAACAAACATCCAAGAACTGTTTCTAGAAATGGACAAATTTGAAAACAAAATGGATATTATCAAACAAGAATGCAGTAAACAACTGGAATGTCTAAATGGAATAGTAAAAAAACAATCTGAACAGATTCTTGACTTGGAGGAAACAGTAACTGATCTAGGTACTAGAGTGACAGAAAATGCACATCACAATGAATTTCTTCTGAAACAAAACACCAGGCTGATTGAGAAACTGGAAGACCTTGAAAGTAGATCAAGAAGGAATAACATAAGAATATATGGAACTCCTGAGAAAGATGGTGCTAATATGATTCAGTTCCTCAATAAGTGGTTTTCATCAGCACTAAACATGTCTGAATCCCTCTCTTTTGGAATTGAGAGGGCTCATTGGTCCCAGGTAAATTCAGTTTCATCTCTGAGTTCATCTATCCCCAGGTCTATAATAGTTAGATTTCTTTCCTTGCAAGACAAGGACTTAGTGCTGAAATCAGCTTGGACTAATTCCCCTATCAAGATGGGTGAAAAATGTATTTTTGACAATGACTACACCTCTACAGTCATATGCAGAAGAAAGCAGTGTTGTTCCTCTAAGTCTTTGAAAAAAGCCAATATTAAAGCTCAAATTCTTTTTTCCTGCAAGAATAAAAAACACCGTGCAAGGAGTAAAAATATTTGATTCCCTACAAGAAGCAGTAGAATTTATCCAAAAGAAGAAAATGCTGTCAGGCACAGAAGAAATGGAATGGTCCTCCCAGAGTTTGAAGAGACAGGCAACAAAAAAATGGATGGTCTGTGAATGAAGGAGCAAACAAAACTAAAACTAAAGGAAAATAAATTTCTTCTAATTTTAAATGCTTTGTTTTATTTATCATAATAAATTCCTTCTAATTTTAATTGCTTTGTTTTATGAATCGTAATATATTTGATAATCTCTATGCTGTAAGGTAATATGAATCATTTTTATTATTAACTTTCTCTTGTCCTTTCTATATCTACTTCTAATTACATATAGTACTAAGTATTTAAATAATATCCACGGTGGTGCAGCGGTAGCGTTGTTGCCTCACAGCAAGAGGTTCTCCCATTCGATTCTCGGCTGGAGTGCGGGGAGTGCCTTCTGTGTGGAGTCTGCATGTCCTCCACACGGTTGGGTGGGCATTTGAAAGACATGCGTTAATGAGCGTGCCTTTGTTGAAGGTTGAACATCAAGCTGGCAACACGGTGGTCATGAAAATCTACTGCCAATCATTAGTGGACTCGAGTTCTGCTGTGGCAACCCCTAACCGGGAAAAGATGAAAGGCAAACAACACCACCAACAAAGTATTTAAATAACGCTCGCTCTCTCTCTCCTTCTCTTTTTTTCTTCCTATTCTTTATTGCCAATGTTCAGTTTCTCTCTCTTCCCCATTATAAGTACTTTACATACTTTTCCCTTTTAAATAACTACAAATGATGTATTTCTTCTAATTCTTCAGTAATAGTATAATTTGACTTAATACCAAAGTACATTTTTTCTAGTGGGTCAGTGGTGGGGTAAAAGGGTCTAACTAGATGTTTTAGACTCTTTGTTTAGATCCATTTAAACAGTAATACAGTACATTAATGGTGTCTTATACATAGCTAAATATATCAGACAAGAGTCCCCATGGACTATATTTGCAGACGACGTGATCTGTAGTGAGAGTAGGGAACAGGTGGAGGAGATCCTGGAGAAGTGGAGATTATGCTCTAGAGGGAAGATGAATGAAGGTCAGCAGGACTAAGAAATATGAGTGTGAATGAGAGGGAAGGTAGAGGCATGGCGAGGATGCAGGGAGTAGAGGTGGCAAAGGTGGAGGAGTTTAAATACTTGGGATCAACAGTTCAGAGTAATGGTGAGTGTGGAAGAGAGGTGAAGAAGAGAGTACAGGCAGGATGTAGTGGGTGGAGAAGAGTGTCAGGAGTGATTTGTGACAGACTGGTACCAGTAATAGTGAAAGGGAAGGTATACAAGAGGGTAGTGAGACCAGCTATGTTATATGAGTTGGAGATGGTGGCATTGACAAAAAGGAGTCAGAGCTGGACATGGCAAGAGTTAAAGATGTTAAGATTTGCATTGGGTGTGACAGGATTAGGAATAAGTATATTACAGGGTCAGCCCAGGTTGGAAGGTCTGGAGACCAAGCCAGAGAGGCAAGATTACATTGGTTTGGACATGTGCTGAGGAGGGATGCTGACTATATTAGGAAAAAGATGCTAAGGATGAAGCTGCCAGGTAACAGGAAAAGAGGAAGGCCTAAGATAAGGTTTATAAATATGGTGAGAGAGGACATGCAGGTGATTGGTGTGACAGAGCAAGATGCAGAGGACAGGAAGAAATGGAAACACATGATCCGCTGTGGTGACTCCTAATGGGAGCTGCCGAAAGAAGAAGATATATATATATACACACGCGCACACACACACACACACACACACACACACACACACACACACACACACACACACTTGGTTCCCTTTTTTTTCTATCTTTCTAAATTATTGAAATGTTGTAATATGCTTTCTGATTTGAGGCAGTTGCTACTTCTAAATAGCTGTTTTTATAAGAAAGGGTTCATTTTTTCATGATGTTGATGTTTAGTGAGGAAATTGGTGGTCTGTGTGTTTCCATTGTGGCGATTCATGACATGCACTGACAAGGCAGCTTGAGTGTTGTTTGCTTTTTGTAAACTCTAAAAGCTTCAAGATCTGAATTTCCAGCTGAAAATGCTTTTTTCTTCACTAGAGACAACTTCTGTTGTGCATGAGCCTATTTAGATACTTTTAACAAGTTTATGAAGCTGCAGCTTGGGGAAACAACAATGATGACATCATTTGACCTTTTGAACTTGTTAAATGGTTGTACTTAGAATTCTTTTTAGAATTATTTTCTCTTGAAATTCTGTTATCTTTCACTATATGCTTTAAATGGTTCTGATAAGTGTTTAACTCCTTTGAAAATGCATATGTTCTCTTATAGATGCATACATTCTGCAGATTTAATGACACTATTAGTAACTAAATGACATCAAGTGAACTAGGAGCTGCATTAGAAAACTCATGCATATTAACATCGGAGCTGCATTAGAAAACTCATGCATATTAACATCGGACTTGTGTTATATAACTAAACTTTTAGTAACTAAATAGAGGGTTGTGAGGCCTTTTTTCTCTTTCCCCCATTCCTGATGAAAGACTTCAACATAGATATTGTTTAACACACATGAGTAATGTGTATAATTGCAAAATATAATAGTTATGTTGTAATAAGTGTTTATATATATATATATATATATATATATATATATATATATATATATATATATATATATATATATATATATATATATATATATATATACACACAACAGATCCTTGCATGAAAAATGTTAGATGACTGACAAAATGGTTGAATTATCTGATGTTTCCTGAAAAGTCTTGGAAATGACAATCTTCTTAACATTCAGCTTCTAATGTTTATACATACTTTGATCTGATGTGTATTTCTGACATATCTACATATTAGAGGTGCTATTATCATATGTGACATATTCATATAGCTTCAGATATATTGGACACCCTCATTCTAATGGGTTTTTGAAAGTAGTGCTTAATACACGTTATGCATCCATGATAAGCAAGTTTTCAGTAGATTTCAAGTCAACATGGAAGAAAGGTCTTTCAGTTAGTAATAACATACACATTATAGTCAATGGCTTATAAATGTTTATCATTAAATATTAATGGTTTGGACAGTAATGTCAAAAGAGGTGGTTTACTTAAATTATATCAAAATGCATAAAGCCCAGATCATCGTTTTAAAGGAAACCCATCTATTAAAAAAAGCTCTACAAAAATACTCATTCAGTGGTATACCCTTCTGGCTGATTAATGTACTAAGACAAGGGGCACTCTTATTCTATGGAAAAATGCTTATACTATGCCAAGAATTAGATACAATTTCAGATAAAGATGGGATGCTAACCATAGCTATTTTGGAAATCAATAGGAAGTATTATACGTTGATTAATACATACTGGATACCAGGACTGAGTACTAAATATGTTGACGCATATCTGGACCTGATTACTTTAAATGCAAAAGGGGAAATTATAGCAACAGGTGATTTAACTGCCTATTATCAGGCAATGATGCTTCTAAAAATGGTAAAATAAAACTAACAACTCAAGCCAAGAAGTTAAATGACTTTACAAACCAGAAGTACCTTAAAGATATACATGGTGTAAGAGAACATTATTCCTTATTCTGTGCTCACTATTCATATCTGTTTATTATACAGACTATCATTAATAAGGTCTTTGTATCCGATAATATATACTCTAAAATAAGTGACATCTATAATGACTTGTCCACTTTTGGAACATAATGCTATAAACTTTACATTAACTATACATACAGATTATTTAATATTTCTACAGAGAATTCCTGCTTGCATAACCAAGTTAAATGACTTTAGGGAACGGATAACGAAAGAAATAGATATGTTTATGGAAAAGAATGATAATGGTGAAGTGACTGATGCTATACAATGGGACACCTTTAATGTTTATATATAGGGTAGAATAAAATATTGGTACCTTAAAGGAGAGAGTGGAACAAAACATTTAGACTTACAAAAAAATAGAAAAGATAAAAATGGACGCAAGACCAAATAAAGTAGCACATAACAAAATTACTAAGTTAAATCAAAAATACTTAGAAGTTCTGAATCATAAGGTAGCCATAAACCTGGAAAATTTTAAATTACAATCTTATGCTGTAAATCCCAAATATCTACATAAAATGGCAATAAGATCCAAAAAAATAAACAATCAAAATCTTATTAATGGGATTAAATATAAAAGTGATGGTTCAGTTAAGAGTACATCTAACTTAATGGGCATATTAGAAGTGTTCAAAAACTACTATAAAGATATAAATAACACCACACCACGTTTGGAGACAGATAATGTAATAAATAGTTTTATTCAAGAAAATATAACTACTAAGGTGTCAATGCAATAAAATAATGTATTAAATAAACAACACTAACAGAAGTGAAAGAGCAAATAAAAAATGTAAAAGATAATAAAGTTCCAGGACTGGATGGAATAATTCCTGAACTATATAAGAATTTTCCTGAATATATAATAAAGAAAATGAGTGCCTTTACTATGGTTAAGCAAACATGTATAATATCCCCATCATGAAAATACTCTTATCTCCCCCATATTCAAGCAAGGTAGGGACCCCAAATCTTGTAATTCATATAGGCCAACTTCGTTACTTAAACACTGATTATAAAATTTTCATGACAATGTTAGCTAATAGGATAAAGAATATATTACCTAATCGAATACATAATGATCAGATAGGGTTCATTCTTCTTAAAAAAAAAAAAAAAAAAAAAAAAAAAAAAAAAAAAATAGGGTTCATTCTTCTTAAAAAAAAAAAAAAGTACAAGATAACATTATTAAATTACTATCATTAATAGACATAGCATGCAAATACAACAACATTGACTATTATCAGCCTAGACTGAGAAAAGGCTTTTGATTTTATTAGTTGGTCTTATCTACAAAGAATTCTGATTGGTTTTGAATTCTCATCAGATTTTGTCAACTTATTAATAAATTTATAGTGGAGCACAAGCTTATGTGAAAATGAGATCATGTCAATCCTCAAGGGAACTAGACAAGGTTGTCCTTTGTCACCATTATTGTTTCCTCTTTCAATGCAACCTTTTGTTATATATCGGAAACAAGCAAAATATAAAAGTCTTTCAAATTAATAAGGACTATTGTCCTAAGATACAATTATTTGCTGATATGTTAACGTTGGGTGATATTGATGGTTCTTTGCATGATGTTATAAATACCTTAAGCAAGTTTGAAAGAATTTCAGGGCTTAAATGTAATCGTAATAAATCCAAAACATTACTAATTACAAAAAGATCAACAAGAACCCAAGAGAGAATGGCCTGTTTAATTGGGAGAATGCTGTATTAGAATATTTGGGTGTCCGTATAAAGAGTACATGGAAAGAGTCTGTTAAACTAAATTACAATAATTTAATAACCATCATTAGTGAACTAATCAAAAGATGGAGTAAAATATTCTTCACAATGGAGGACAGGCTCTCTTTAAATTGATAATTTTACCTAAAATGTTGCTTTATATACAGTCATTGATACTACCCCCTCCCAAAAACGTATTTAGAAAAATTAGATTCCATGCTACTTAAATTGTTATGGTTCCCCTTAAAACCTAGGATTGCATATAAATGGCACATTACAGCTTGGAACAGTAATGGGATAGCATTCCCTTGCTTAGAGCTTTATTCTAAATCAGTTATAATTAATGTAATATTACATTAGATCACACCTACCTATATAGCTGGCTGGAAAACAATACGAGATTCATATAACTGATGTCAAAACTATAGAAAAGCAATTTAAGGAACAATATGGAATAAATAGAGTTCATTGGATTTTACATGAATTTTGTTAATTTAATAAGAAGTTTGATCATTTTTCTTATAGCACTAATCAAATATTTAATAACTTTAAAAATATAATTGATTGTAATTACAAAATTAAACAATTTCTATTTCTTATATTCCCTATAGCATACTCCCCTGATTGCCTAGATTCTTTCAACATCAATGCGATGTAAAACTTTAAGGAAAATAACTTGATATTCTGGCATCAGTTTATTGAAAATAAGAGTATTAACCCACTAAATGCTCTTTTATGTAGTTTTGATAATAGTCAAGACAGTTGGTTGTTTATACACTCATTTACAGTAGTTTATAGAAAACAAAATGAGAGCATCAATCAACATAGGGGCTGAATCTATACCTAGTTTATTTCAGCTTTTTATTATGTGTCTTAAAAAGACAGATAATCAAAAAATAAGTATCTCGCCTATCTATAAGATACTAAGAGAAGACACTCTAAAGTTTGACTCAGATTTTATCTGATGAATCCAAAAAATTATTATTGAATTCTACGTATGGTACCTCTTCTTCATTATATTGGAGATTGTATACATGGAAATTTATGAATAGGAGTTTCTGTATTCCACATAAAATGAATCGTATACTCAAAAACAGTGAAAGTAAATGTTGGAAATGTAATGAATTACTAGAGGCCAACTGGGTTCACATATTCATTGACTGTAGAAATGTTGTTCAATACTGGAAAGACTTCAAATATGGTCTGATAACTGTCATATTTCTAACTCACTAATCCTATTCAATGTTCCTGTACCTAATATAATACCTAAATCTCAGATTCAGTTACTCTTATCAGTTTTTGCAATTGTCAGAAAAGTTATTACTTTGCACTGGAAAGTAAACAAGATTTTATGTTTAAAGATATTATTAATTTAGCAAAAGTTCTTTTTAAAAAAGAACTGAAAACCATTTGTTATAGAACTCATGACATTACTCATAAAAAAAATAGCATGGCAAAAATTGGAAAACCTTTTGAACAAATACTAATAAATTCAAATGGATAAAATGATTGTTTATCATGGATGAAAGTAAATATTGTAAATAGTTTTGTTATTGTTTTATTGTATTTGTTATATGTACATTTGTGTATGTTTATAATGAAAACAAAATGCTTTTGAAAAAAAAAGAAATATTTCAACTTTCCTTCAATTTAAAATGCCTTTGAAGAAAGCAAATGGTCCTGCACTTGTAATAGCCCTGTTACCAACACCCCTTCTTATTTTAAATCTTGTTCCAGCTATGATTTACAAGCCCAAATTAAATCATACTTATAAATCAATATAACAGTACTGCCCTTGTACCAACCCCATTATTAATCCACCACCTCATGCAGTCAGTCAAGATCACTGAATTTTCTCACTTCAGTAATCAGTGGTGATGGATCTTTATTGGATTTAACTGTTTGAATAACATATGCATATGCCTTACCTGATGTCTGTGTAGTAATATAGCGGGGGGAGTATTTACATAAAATAATGGTGAATGTTTAAGTGACCTCAGCTTCACATGTTGTACATACTATATAATATTTTCAGCATGTTAAGCTTGGACACACAGTGTTGTAACATAATTATCAAATGTTAAGTTATATAATCTGCAGTGTTCAAATATATTTTTACTGTTCTCTCATTCAAATGTATGTAGTATGGACCTTTTCTCCATTGGCCTTCACTAAAAAGTGGCTTTGTCCACTAGTTTATTCTTAGTAAACAAAGTCTAATAAGTAAATTAAATGTACTGCTTTATAGTTACCCTGTGGTTGAGGGGTGACCTTTTTGCTGACAGAACTGTTTGGCAGCTTTTACAAGTCCAATTTACAATGTATTCTCACTACTGTAAAACAACTATGCATAACAAATGGGTATACAAATGCCCACTTAGTGCCACCAATTTATGTGGTAGTCGGGACTCAGTCCCACGATTTACACTACTAACTAAATGCAAGGTAAAAGTGAACTGAAGACCGAGATAAATGTATAGTGCTGCTTTGGGAAATAACCATTGCCTCCCACATCCAAATAGGCTTTCCACTGATATGATGCAGAACATAGTTACAATTACTGGCCCTCCTGGATCTCACCTATCTTGATCAAAGCCCAAATGCCTTCTAATGGTATCTCGTAAACACTTTCTGAAATAATTTGTTTTTTGACCCCATGTCTGCCAGCTATCAGGCCTACCTATTCAAACTTGAGACCATTTCGTCCTATGCAGGGTATGTGAAGCATGTGATGAAAGATCCTTGTGAACTCATAAATCAGGAAGATACAGGGGGTTCTTTTTGCCATTGCTGGCATTCCCCCAATAAGGGCTTTAGTGTATGCCTTAATACTTCAACCCGGGTTTTGGATGTGTGGCCCCACATAAGTGCAGAGGGCAGTATGTCTTATTATGTTGGGTCTATATTACATTATCGAATACTCATGTATTCAAAAACATAGTCAACCCCTAATTGTCGAAAACGTCAAACTTTTCAATGAAGATCTTCATACAGTGCAGTGTGGAAATGGAAGTTTTTCATTGTCTGCACTGTATGGCGATCTCTGAGTTGGAATATTTAAGTAGTGGGGGTGTGGGCCCCCATGAGGGAGGTGCAGGGGGGTTTGTCCCTGCTTACGGCATTTAAATGATTTGTTTGGGTGGGTTTTTGTACTTTTTTTTGTTGTTCGACGTTTGATGGTTTCGACAATTAGGGGTCAACTATTACATTTTCGAATACGAGTATTCGATAACATAATATAGACCCTATTATGTCAGTGCATGATCTCATGCACCCAAAATGATAGTGACTGCAGACATGACTGTGAGTGGATTCTTACTCCATGGCCATCCTTATATTACCATCCCTCCTCTGAGGAATTGTGTAGGTGGACAGCCTCAGTTTGCTCAGTCCCCTCCAGGATAGTCATGCACTCACTCCCTGGAAAAGATACAGCTGATAGCCTAATCCCATAATTAAATGCAGGTTGCCTAGTTTATACTCTGGGCTTTATCCATCAATGTCAACAGAGCTGACTAACAGTAATCAAACTTGGCCACACCCACAGACGCACACACTCTCCCTTCCCATCATTCATTGCAAAATGCTGTCACCAGTCAGACCAATCTGGTATGCCAAGATCACAGTTACTATTCAACCTTAAAACAAACAAAATATTTATATGATAGCAATAGTCTGAAGAAGTCACTTGACAAAAACAAATGTAAGCAATAGAGGTCATCAGGACTGCACACATAGGTTCCTAGGTGTGTACTAGGCTAATGTCCCTGGAGCCTTTACAAACCTAGCCCATAGGATTACCCTGACATCGTGCCAACTAAACTTAGTTCCCTGTGTCTGTCGAGTAGAGCCACTGGAATGATCCCCGGGGTCTGTCGAGTAGAGCCACTGGAATGATCCCCGGGGTGAATTGTCTATTTCTCATCCACTCATCCACTCATCAAGGTTGCTCTTGAAGAGGGCCAGTGAGGTGCTCTGTTTGACATGTATGGGAAGTCTATTCCATAGCAAGAGCAGTCTCTGGGTTATGAACCTGTCCCTCCAGCATGTTCTGTTGATTGTGGCAATGAGACTGAGGTCACTGGAGCATGTGGTGTGGAGGGATTGGGATTTCTTTAGATGTAGCATTTCTAACACAGCTGGATCAGACATGGCTTTGTATGTCAAGCAGAGATTACCTCTAAGTAGGTGATATGAGACAGAGAATAGTTGGTGTTTAAGGCCTAGGTTCCTCTTTGTGAGGTACTTCTGCAGCTTCTCCAGTTGTTGCAGGGGTCTAGTGAGGTACATGCCAAATGGGGCATTGTACTCTGATTGGTCTAATGAGGGAAGAGTAGAGGAAGACAATGACCTCTTTATTTCTGGATGCAAAACCCTTAGTAATGAGATGTGCTGAGATGTGCCACACAGGACTTTCTGATGACAAGTGGCAATGTGGTGGTCCAAAGAGAGGCTGCTGTCAACCTGTGTTCCCAGATCTCTTATAACACCTTCTGTGTTCAGTGGACTATCATCGATGTGGTAATTCATGGAAACTGGGTTTTTCCCAAAGGGGATGACAACACATTTTTGGCATTGAGCTAAAGGCTATGGTTCTGACACCAGTCATTGGTCTCAGTGAGGCCTTTCTATAGGATGTCAACATCACTTGAGGAGTTAATAATAGCTCCCAACTTGAAATTGTCTGTGAACTTTGTCAGCCAGAGACCCTTTGTGTTGGCCTGGACTTCAGAGTAGATGATACCAAACAGGAAAGGACCCAGGACCGAACGCTGTGGGACTCCACTTGTGACTGGTCGGCAGTCTGACGAGTCCGCTACTTTCACCCTGTGGGTTCTATTTGTGAGCCAGTTTGCAACCCACCTAGTGATATAGGGGTTGATGCCTAGCAATGTGAGTTTTTCTATGATTCCTGAATGGGGAATGGTATCAAACAACTTGGCCAAATCAAGGTAGGCTGTATGAACACCTTGCCTTCATCCACAGCTCTGGTGACTGACTCAAAGAAGTCGACAAAGTTGAGCAGGCATAATCTACCCTTCACAAAACCAAAATGTGTGGGATCCAGAGTTTGGAGATTCCCCATATCCTTGTTTATTAGGTCCATGATGATGTGTTCCATAGTTTTGCATATCAGAATCATCAGGCTAATGGTGTGATAGTTTCCAGGGTCTGTAGTCACTCTGACTGTAGCAGTGTGCCATTCGGTAGGGACAAAGCCTGAGGTGAGGCTGTGATTGAACAGGGCAGACAGTGAGGTGCCAGTTTACTCTGTAGTCCATGTAGAACACAGCCAGGGGTATGTCAGGTCCCATGGAAGCTGTATTCTTGGCCTTGGGCAATGTTGTTTTAACCTGTGCAGCAGTAATACTGGGTGCCTGGCAATCTACTGGTATTGTAATTGGTCCTTCGGTGGGGGGTAAAGTTTGCACTGAATCTGTCCGCCAGTATATTGGCAATATTTGTTTGGTACAGGAGGTACCATTTTGCAGTAGCTAAGAGCAAATCTGGGTATTGCCATGGAGATTCTTTACATAACTATAGAAGGCCTTGTGGTTGTCTTTACTATCTGCTGCATTTCTGTTTTCATAGCTAGATTTAGAGGATTTGATGAGGGATCTCAACTTTTTGTTGATGCTTATAAGGGAGTTTTTCTAGTCTTGGGACTTCACCTTATTCCATGTCAGTTTCTTCTTTCTGTTGTAGTGTTTATGGCAGGGGACCACCAGATTGGCTTCCTTTTTTTTTTTTTTTTTTTTGGAGGAAAGTGTCTTGGTTCTATTTGGGTATGGCGAGATCCATGCCTTTGTGAAGTGTACAGTGCATTGGTGTATGATTCAGTGGTCATGCAACTATTCTGCATTTGCATGGGTGCCATGAATTTAGCCATCTCTATTTTTAGGATCCCAAAGTTAGCTTTGGAGAAGTTTTTCATGGTGGTTACCTTTGCAGGGGGTGGGATGTGAGGGATGCGGATTTCCAGGGTGATTAGTTTGTGGTCGGATCTAACCAGGGAGGAGTTAACTATTGGTGTAGAGCAACAGTTGCCCACATTAGTAATGACCAGGTCAAGGATGTTGCTACCTCTGGTGGGGGTGAGAATGAGCTGGTCCAGGCATTGAATTAATGAATTCCAGGAAACATTGGGCAAGTGTATTGGTACATGAGTTGTCTTCCCAGTTAATGGAGGGGTAGTTGAAGTCACCCAGCATGAGAGTGTTAGGTTGGACCCTAATATTCTTCAATGTGCTTAGGAACATGAAGTGTGAGTCTTGGGACATTGATGGGGACCTGTAGCAGGCTACAACCTGAATCGCCGTCTTACCCAATGTTAGCTGCATCTGCAGCATCTCTGATGTTATGTTGGGCTACCAGTCTGGAGGTATGTGCATCCTTTAAGAATATGGAAACACTGCCACCTTTGGAGCTTCGGTCCAAGTTCTGGGGCTGAAAGGTTTGGAATGAGTTATAGCCTGGTAGTGCAGGGATGCTTTCTGCTGCCTTGAACCAGGTCTCTGTTACAGCACAAATGTCAATGTTCTCCATTTTAAGGAGTGTTTCGAGTGAGTGCATTTTCAGATTTAGACTTCTAGCACTGAGCAGCATGACCCACAGATTGCATTTGTTTGTAGCTGTTATGGTGGTAATTTGGTCTTTGGAACACCACCTAAAAAAGGCACTATAGGGGTGGCAAGAGCATGTCATTCCAGGCATACGGATACTGGATCCCCTTAGAATGACACCAGAAACTTAGTCAATTGTTGAAATTGATCATTTTCTGCTTGTACTATGGTATCATTCTGGGTGATGTTAGAATGATTCTGCCTTAGAGGTTTTGGTACATAACCTTGTGCTATTAATTAAACCACCACCCAGTAATGTTTGAAATTGTTAATACAACTCTTACTTAAAATAAACAAAAATTAAGAAATGCACTTTATTTATAGATCCATCTATACAATGAGCAAGGTAATGCAAAACAAATTGGTTTTAACAGACATTGGCATATATAAAATCTCTAGCAGTGTGCCTGTTCCTATCACTACCACTACATAAAACATTACTGAATTCTTTTTTCCTCTGACTTGTAAGTTCATACAATACTTGCACTGTCTCACAATCAAATAGTCCCAAGTTTTCTTCTCTCCCAGAGCTGCAGTCACTGTGTACACTTCAAAAGAATGGGAAAGACTAGAAGATATAACAGTTGCTCTCTCTACTTCGTCCCAGATTCCAAATTTTCAATTTGGCTGTAATTTTGAATGTGAAATGTCATGTTTCCAAAGTAACAAGTCTGCAAGGAAGCTTTGATCCAAATAAGGTTATGCGTCCTTTAGCCTGGGGTAATGTTTCAAGGAATGCTGAACTTGGGATACTGCAAATATGTGTATGTTTGATAAAACAGTTTCTCTTTTAATAGAATTGCTGCATGCCCACTGAAGGCAATTGCATATTCTTTAGAGTTCACATTGTTTGCATTCTGTATATTTTAGGTACTGCAAAATTTTAGCAACAGCTATAGTTTTTTTATGAAAGAATAGATACATTTAACCCAGTTTAACAATGAGAGACAAATGCAAGCTTCACTTGACCTTTCACAATCACTGTGTGCTAATAAAAAAACCATTGCCAGGCTTTATTTGTTACATATTCATAATTGTAAGAGAAATGACCGTCCGTTCCAGTCCTGAGGCAAGTCATTTATTATATTAGGCAAATTATATCTGTCTAGCTGGGGTCTTGTATGTCCAAGCTCCTTAGTCTGTAGTAGTAGTCGGGGATGGCCCTTTAACGTGCCATTTTTGCTATGACTATGGAGTATATAATAATGGAAAATGAGGGAATGTATAGTTAGACCATGTCTTCATCATTCATCAACATCCATCATCATCATAAAAGCTAATGTTACAGAGGCTTTCTTACCAGCTCCTATTCTGAAATTAACCTTGACATATGAGAAGTACTACAGGGGTTTTAGTGGATTTTTCAATGCTCAGAAGAGTTTAGTAGCATCATGGATACAAAGTAGTGGGTGTTCTCCAGTACCTGAATGCAAATGGCATAGATATTGGCAGAGTCTGGTTTTATCAGAATGCAGGTAGATGAAATTACATCAGTTGTGCTTTTCATTATGCAGAATAGTTGTCAACTATGTGTTGCAGTTGTGGGGTTCTGCTACAACTACAAGTTTTGGTGGTTTAGGAGCCTACTCCCTCATAATGAATGATGCAGAATGGTAGAGTCCTCCTCCCTGACTTGCCTATTGTTTATGTTGAAAGGCTTTATCCATTTTTATAGTTTTATTGGTTGCATATTGTTTTAATGCAGATTTTGAGGAAAATGCTCAGTATTTGTTAGTATAACTGCATTTGCTTGTGATTGCTTGCCAGTGCACGGGATGTCTTTCAGAGTTTAAAAGTAACAGTATGAGTGTTTGATATTTTTACTCTGTGTTTGACGGCAGGCTTTTTGGGACTGAATAAGTAGCTGAATACATTAAAGCACTGGCTTTCATATTGCATGTGCTGATGTATGTGGGTTTGATTTCCACCCTCTGGTGTGCATTGTTTCATTACTGGTAATTGGGGAAGTTGTTTGTGGTAGTTTTGAGTGCAGTACCTATAATGCTAGAAGAGATTTTTCATCGTATCTGTACTTTTTGTTGTCTTGTCGTATGAGCTGCATTTTTCCATTGTATCTGTACTTTTTTGTTGTCCTGTCTTTTTCACTATCCTCTTTATTACATGTAATTGTTCTAATTTTATGTTTCTCTGTATTTATGTTACAATTATATACAGCAGCATCTACATCTGTGCTGTTGCTCCAGCAAGGCTTGCCAGCCCCCCACGAGTGGAACCATCATCTACCCCATCTCAGTAGGTCATGGCTAGCAGGAATGTCAGCTTTATAACCCCATCCTATCCACCATCCTATCCACCAACATGGTGTTAACCTCCCTTTTGTGTCTGTGCATGCCCCTGTTTGTTGTCCAATCCTCACAAACACTTATTACCTACCCTCTGTCTGGTATCGGTTCCTCCATTATGCTTCCCTCTCCCATTGAGTCAGCATCTCCTATGTCACTTTTGTCTGTTTTTTTTTGTGTACCCCTGCTATCTTCCTCTTCCTTTGCAAACTATTATTTGCTTCCTAAACATAAAACAGACAACTAACCTACAAAATTATTTTACCCGGCCACCCCCAGCCCCGCCCTGCCCATCTTTTGGTTTTCACTTATTCTCTGCTTGCTTCTCCCTTTTTCATTTAGTTCCTATAATCTCATTATAACCCTTTAATTTGGTTAAAAAAATAGATAAAAACACGACTATAATTATCATTTCAAGACGTATGCATGACTTTTCCATTTTGCTGCTTCTGTGTGCATGTGATCATGCCAAGCCCTTTCCAGGTGCATATGTAACAAGTGTTCACTGCTTTACCTTAGCTTCCTTGTGATCTCATCTCACTGGTATGTGCTCTTACTGCAGACCCTGCTGTATATGTGAGACCAATAGTTAATAATGTATTCACCTCGGACTGATTTTTCCCTGCGGTTAATTGTAAATTACTTCCAGGCATCATTTGTGCAAACAAGGTAAACAGCAGTAGGCTGGCTGTAACCAAACCTGCCATGTTTCTGAATCCCAGCCTTATTCATCATTAGTTCTGTTTTCAAATTCTAATTCATTTAACCGTATAGTTGATTGTATTTCTGACATCCACATAAAACCACTTGACACCACTGGATCACCATAGTAATTTTTAAAGTTCTTTAATTTTTGTTTTAAAATGATGACCATACATCTGCCAACATCTCTGCAGACTCTCATAAAACAAAGTTCTGTATCCAGCTTTTCATCTGTATCGTACTCCAAGTGGTCTTGAAGGGGACAAAAGACCCAAATGTGTTATGTTTCTCAGTGTTGTAGGTGAAGAAGCCTCTAAGGTGTTTAACGCCTATTCCTTTAAATAAGAGGAAAAATGCATACTTGCAGCATCGCGTTATAAACTGCAAGAATAATGTGAGCTAAAGAAGAATTCATCTTATGTGAGGCGTTTATTTTTCACAGGAGTGCAAGGAGTCCAAGAGGCTGCTAATACTTATGTCACTTGAATGAAAGCAGAGAGTGCTAGAGTGAGAGCTTCTTAAAGCAGCAAGAAAAGGAAGATTATTGGAGATTAATATCTAATATATTTGGGCATTTTATTTCGTTAAAAGGTGCAATGAGAGAATGTCGATTGCTGCAGCAAGGTAACTTGAAGGGATAAGACCATATGACTGTTAGGGGAGTGAGAATAGTAGTATATATTGGAACATTTACATGGATATGACCGAATGTATGCAAATTCTGAGAGGCATGCACAGTGTACAGCTGAGGAATTTAATGTTTTGAAAGTCATTTTGGTAAAAATTAGTAAAAATTATACGCTTAAAAAGGAGAGAAGGCAGTGGAGGAAGAACAGGTTCTACCACGAAATGCTGATTCCTGAAGATCAAAAACATGAAAAATAATGTCTGAAACACAGAAAGACAAACAAAAATTTAACCTTGTATTTTTGCAGGGGGACATGGTGATCAAGCCCCCCCCCCCCATATCCTCTGATCTTGTATACAGCATCTCCACATTTGCACCAATTTGAAGTGGGGAGAAATCTCACAAAAGAAGTGAATCATGGCTGGAGCACACTTAGAAGGAGTGACTTCCTATGAAAAACAAAAGAGTAAGGTTATGTTCAGTTTTTTTTTTTCTTCCAGGTATGCTTGAGGAATTGCACCTCAGTCATCTAGAGAGGAGCAAGATGTACTAAATTGGATTGTGTGATTTTAGTTAAGGGAAGGAAACTATCAGCCCTAGGGGCCTATACAAGCCTAACCATAACAATTCCCTGGCTATTTCTTCCCACACTATTTACTTCCCTGGACCCCTGTCTAACAGGACGACTGACGTGATACCCGGGGTGAATTTCCTTTCTCCCATCCAATCGTCAAGGTTCCTTTTGAAGAGGGCCAAAGAGGCACTCTGCTTGACATGTATGGGCAATCTATTCCAGTGTCTGGGGAGTCTCTGGGTCAGGAACCTATCCCACCAGCATGTTTTGTTTATTGTGATGACAAGGTTTAGATCCCTGGAGTGTGTCACTCTGAGGGATTGGGATTTCTTTAAGTGTAGCATGTCCAACTGTTCGGGGTTTGACATGGCCTTGTATGTTAAGCAGAGATCACCTCTGAGTAGACGATATGCGACACAGTATAGCTGGGTTTTTTTAAGGCGGTCAGTGTAGGGCATCTGCTTTAGGCCTGTGGTTCTTTTAGTGAGGTATTTCTGCGGCCTTTCCAGTTGTTGCAGATGTCTTGAGAGGTACATACCAAATGGGGCATTGTATTCTATAATGGGCCTAATGAGGGATGAGTAAAGTGGGACAATGACCTCCTTTTTCTGGATGAAAAGCCCTTAGTGATGAGGTGTGCCACATAGAAGGATTTCCTGACTGTTGTGGCGATGTGGTTATCGAAGGTGAGACCACTGTCCACCTGTGTCCCGAAGTCTCTTATCACACTTTCGGTGTTTAGTGTACTGCCACCTATATGGTAATTCATGGATACATGTTTTTTTCCCAAAGGGGATAACTATACATTTCTTGGCATTGAGCTTGAGCCCATGGCTCTGGCACCAAGCATCTGTTTCTATAAGGCCCTTTTGTAGAGTATCCACATCATTTGGGGATTCAGTAATGGCTCCCAGTTTGCAGTCATCTGCGAACCTTGTTAGCCAGAGTCCTTTAGTGTTGGCCTGTACTTCAGAGAAGTAGATGCCAAACAAGAGCGTTCCCAGGACTGAACCCTGAGGTACTCCACTTGTCACTTGTCTGGAGCTGGATTTGGAGCCGGCTACTTTTACAGTGTGTTCTTATCAGTAAGTCAGTTAGCAACCCATTGGGTGACGTAGGGATTAATGCCCAGCTTAGTAAGTTTATCTATGATTCCAGAGTGGGGGATGGTGTCAAAGGCCTTGGCAAGGTCTAGATAGGCTGTGTGGACCACCTTACCCTTGTCCCTGGCTCTGGAGACTGATTTGAAGAAGTCAATCAGGGTCAGGAGACGAGATCGGCCCTTCACGAGCCCAAACTGGGTGGGGTCCAGTGTTTGAAGGTTGCCAATGTCTTTGTTTATAAGTTCCATGATAATATGCTCCATGGTCTTGCAGATAAGGCTTGTCAGATTGATGGGACGGTAGTTTCTGGGATCCAAGTTGGATCCCCCCTTGTGGAGTTGGATAACTGTAGCTCTGCGCCACTCAGTGGGCACAAAACCTGAGGTGAGGCTATGATTAATCATGATACTTGGGTGAGGTGCCAGTTCATATTGTAGTTCATGTAGTACACAGCCTGGGATGTCATCTGGTCCCATGGATGCTGTGTTCTTAGCTTTGGAGAGTGTTTTTTACCTGTGTGGCCGTTATTACCGAAATTTGGCAATATTCCAGTATGGAGATGGGCCATTTAGGGGGTGAGAGGGGGGTGAAGTTGGCACTGAATCGATTTGCCAGGATATTGGCAAAATCCTTGGGATCAGTATATTTAATGCCATTCTGTTTTAGCTCAGAGCAGATCTGAGCATTGCCATTTAGATTCTTGACATAGTTATAGAATGTCTTGTGGTTGTCTTTGGAATCTTTGACAATTTTATTTTTGTAGTGGTGGAATTAGAGTAATTAAAATTGCTGTGTACCTAATGGGTTAATTTGGGATAGTGATGAAGACCATTTTTACATTTCTACCACACAGTCATTTGGTAAAAGGGAAGCTTAGGGTTAAGGTACTGCAGATAAATATGCTAGCTAGACATATTAGATCATTTTAGCCATTGACTTAATGACATGGAAGGTCCCCCACCCACTTTTTTATCAGAATTGATTTATTAACATGTGTGATCCAACAGCAAAAACTTCAAAATAAAATTGAAGCAAGAATTGGATTAAATTTTATCAGTGATTTCCATTATGTTTTGCAGAGAGATAATCTTCCAAAAGAATCACCCTGCAGTGTATTCCCCTCTAAGTTTTCATAATCTACACTAATTAGATTGTCTGTGGCAAGAATGCAGTCAATATGTATGAGATATCTGGTCCTTACTTTTTGGGACTACCTTGCCATTCCAGTCATTAATATTTCACAAATGACCTAAATATGCTCTGCAATAATTCATGTAAAATCACAATCCAGTCTGCAAACTACTTTTTTTCCAGAAAAAAAAAAATTTGTAATATACAATAAAAACTGTACAGAATACTTGCAGAGATATTCAAGTCCTATAAACCAACTGGTTAATGATAGTTACAGAACTATAGGTTGTATAAAAAGGTTTATAAAGTCTAATCAAAAGTGATTGTTTGTTAGTTACATTAGACCCAAACTTGAATATAGAATAAAAATATGGAAACCTTATATGAAAACAAACATGAGTAAACCTGGAAAGAATACAGTGGAAATATACCAAGGGCATCCATGGATGAGAAAATTTAAGTTATTATGAAAGACTGAAATATCTGAACTTGTACAGTGTCTCTTGCAGAAATCTAAGAGGAGATCTTATGCAGGTATATAGGGCATTTAGAGACCACTACCTCTGGGAATGTTTGGAGTTATCAAAAAGTACTAGAGAATCCTCAGACAACCTATGTAGAAGATTCTATAGGAATGAGAAGTGTACTAATTGGTTCTCTGACAGAGTAACTGATGAATGGAACAGACTACCAAATTACATTAAAGCAAGTACTAGTTTAGATATTTTTAAGAACAGCCTGGACACTTATTATGGGACCAAGTGTTTTGGTATATTGGCATGCTAGAAGGGCATTAATGCCCGTGCTTGAAATATTTGTATGTATAAACCACAGCTTAAATCAGATACAAATCCAGCTTGCTGACTGCAAACTACTGAATGTCTTGCATTTTTTAAACATGATCCATGACTATTCCTAGCCCAAAGTATAAAAACACATCTTGTATATGTTCATAATTGCTCCATTCTGTTTAATAGTATTGTAGGTGAAAGGTAAATTGACACTGCAGTATCTACACCTTACCAAATTTCCCCAGAAATTATTAAAGCATTTAGGACAGTGCAAATTATATACACTTATAATGAATATCAAATAGAAACTGAAATTTTGGCACAATAGTGTTACCCCGAAAGCCACTTGTCAAATGCAGACCATTAGAAAGTATGTTGTACATTTGCTTTCACCATTGTAACATTAATGTCACTCTCTCATTTTTCATACATGTTTAAACAGTATTTTTTTCATGAACCTGCAGTCTTTCTCTGAATTTTCTCCATCTGAATACTTTGTTCTCAGTTAAGAAAGAATTAGTGGCACATTTACATTTGAACTGAATAGTTTTACTGTTTAAGGAAGATTTTGTCAGTTTGCTGTGATATCTCATTGCAGTGTTGAAATAAATCTATTTCCAGCATAACTCAAAGGATGGCGCTATAAACACATGGTACTGGTTTTTTTTTTATAATGCACCACTTCACCACTGTAGAGACAGACAGGATAAACTGCCTAACGGGATCCCTAGCCATTCTTATCGCAACAGAGAAGATTTCATTTTGTCTAATGACTACAGTGTAATTAATATGCAGATTTTCTACTTAAAGAGCACAATGCATAGTTTAGTTTTGTGTGTGTGTTATAACATTGTGGAATAGTGACTGCTGAGCCAGGCATGTACACTGCTTATTGTGGAACTGTGTCTTTTGCGTACTGGTTAGGGTTGCTTTTTAGCAGGTTTGGCACAGAAAGGAAATCTGTCTGAAGCAGATATGGAGAACTTTCTCTCTCTCTCTGGTTTGCCTGACCACTAATAATCATCTGTCACCTCTTGGCCACTGCTTCATAAGTCACATTCCAGATTTCTGGGTCTGAAGATGGTTCTGGAGAGTAATCTCCAAGGATATAATAAATGTACAGGATGAAGACAGTTAAGATGGTATCCCTGAAACCTGAAAAAAAAAAAAAAACAAATAGTTGTCACCCTAAAAATAGAACTAAAAGTATGGTAAAGTTTGCTGAATGAAAAAATATACTGTTATGCCCCATATTTTTGCAATAAAGCAATTTCATATTCATTTTTGTAACTGAACCTCAACTTAAGACTGAAAATTTGATTCCAAGGACTGTGTTACTGCAAACACAGCAAATTACTACGATGGTGGATACAGTCAGCTTAAGTACAATTTTGTTAGCAAATGCTCTGCTTGAGTTGTTCTTCCGCATCCCAGAAGGGAAAGAAAGCTTTCCCAAGTGAATGCAATACTACCTCTTAAAGTGATAATTACTGTAACACTGATATTGATTAAAGACAATTCTTATCTTATATGTACTGTAGCATCTGTATTCTCATCGGAATGGAACAAATAAGGCATTAGCCTCATCAAAAAAATAAGTACAGCCACTGACCAACACCTGCTCAGCCTCCAACAGATATCCACTATAAAAAGCAAACCACCCTTATTGGTAGTGCCAAAAACAATACACTTACACTTCTGAATGGAAGACAATGCAGTAGCTTTTTTTTTTTACACTATAGAAAGCTGGTCCTAAGTTGAGTGGGCCAGGATACTATCCTCGCATATGATGATGGACTCGCTAAAACGCGCACAAAGTCTGCGATTCCTGATGTACACAAGTGTCAAAGTGACGAAGGAAATTCCACATAAGGCTAGGATTTCATCTAAGGCATCATACCTCTCAACCACTCTGCATTTAGCAAAACACTCCAATTTGCAACAGTAAAAAAGTCTAGTCTATGGTTCCACTTTAACCACTACAACTCTGATAACTGCCCTAAAATTAGGTCAGTGGCATAGCCAATGAGAGAATAACTTACTGGAGCTTGACATGGTCAAAAGGATGAATGCAAATACTGGTCATTGCCTCTCACCATGGTCATATTCAAAAGTGTACTGTGGGACACTTGGGATCTAATTTGGTAGATGATATTTTTGGTTTAATTTCTGTGATTGTTCTATTCTTTTTTTTTTTTGTTGTTGTTGTTTTCTTCTGCAACTACTGAGCCATGTAAAGAAGAGCAGTGTTAACATTTCCTGACATCATCTGCAACTGCAAAAGACATATCTTCTGTTTGGATTACATAAATACAGTATACATGCATTTGTGTGAACTACCGATGTGCGAACACGAATGTGTCGACAGCAGAACCCCAGGATTGTGGAATGTCGAATCTGTGGATGTCTAACCCAAGATTACCGAATGCCGGCCAGGCTACTATTCCCCCCTCTCAACCCATGGTAGCGCTTGCTGCAGCAGTTATGCGATTGGGAATTTTGAATTCGGCACACGTGACATTCCAAACATTTGGGCGTACGAGATTCTACATTTAGGTTTGGCATTATGACTGCTCGACCTTCGGTCACATGACCAAATGCATGTAAACCCACAAATACACATATTCCATAAGTTGTACCCATCAGTTGTCCATCAGGTTTTGCCCTGTCCCTCCAAAATGTTTTGATTTTTCTAACAAATTACTGATTTTTAGCCAGTCAGTGATACTAGATGTTTCAGGCTGCTTATTCCTGAGAAATTTTATATTGATTTAAAACTAGATGTTTTATTAACTTTACTCAGTTATAGTAATTTTTAAAAATATATCCCTAATTTTTTGGGTCTTTATCTCCACAATATTTTTGGCTTTGTCCCTAATTCTTGAAAAAAATAAGTTGACAGTTAATAACTGTCTGTGCATTAATCTTTAATGGTTAACCTGTATTTTCTTGTATGGCTGCCATAAAAATGTTGCAATGCTTAGCAATTTGTTTTAGTGGGAAGAGCTATCTGTTCATTCAGCTATTGCAAGTGTGATCCTTTGCTAAAATGCTGAAGGATACATTTATTTTAAAAAAAATGTAGTACATTTTTGCAAACCAGTAGAGATGATGTCCTATTAATAATCACAAAAGTTATTCGTTTTATTGAGTGTGTTTTTCTGTATTTTCAGTGTGTTTTACTAGTTAATGAAACAAACCCCGCTAAGCACAGAGGAAACTTAAGAAAAGAGTGAAATAATCAAAGTGCATGGTCATTAGTAACAGCACAACATCTGTTCTATCATTAGAATATTGGTTTTGTTTCTATATATCCTTAATGATGAGTGTCACTTTTTATGGCTTTGACTGAAATTAAATAAATGTGCACACGTTCAGAAGATTGTGCAGTCATATTTATTGCATTTGTTTACTGGGATGGTCCACTGGGCCAGAAGTGACCATTTTCAGTGGAGGCCCGGGGAGAAAAGCTCCACATTTAAGACAGTACTCCTACTATACCGAGTATATAAATGAGAAACATTTGGTACATATTTATAGCAATTTACAAATGTAATCACACTTTAACATACAGTACACATAGTTACGTCTACCACAGTATACATGCTATAAATGAAGAACAGTCATCTCATATAATTATTAACTTACATGTGTTTGCGTAGGGTATACTTCACGTGACCTAAAACTCATTTGACTGGCACCCATTTGACCAACATCCAATTGACCTAAATTTCATTTGACTGACTCCCATTTCACTGACATTTAAGAAATAGACATGTGGGTTTTCCTTCACCTGTGACTTGCTTGTGATAAAAAGAATTGCTGTAACTTACAGTGCTGACTGTTAGAATTCCGAAAGTCATGTAAAAAGTAGTGTTGTAGTGTTTCTAAATGTGGGTTTGTCTCTCTACATTTTTTATGGGAACTGTCTAAAGTAATTTTATAAATGTCTTGTGCGGTCCCAGCAGTAGTGGCAGCGTGTAGGGTACTGTAAGGCAAGTTAAAGGTATATGCCCTTTTCCCCACTGTAGGAGCTACTATATATAATTAGGGGGGTGGGGGTACAGATTCCCACATTAGGGGGTATGGGGAGATGTAGCCCCTCACCTAGTTTGGTTGTACATTGTCCCGTTTCTGTTAAGAGGGGGTAAGTAAGCAGTTTTTAAGTTCTGGAAAGGGTTAGTTATTGGTGTTCTAAGTGTGCTTGTCTATGGTTCATAGGTTCATAGGTTCATACTAGGCTATCTGCCCGAGGGCATTTACAAGCCTAGCCCATCGTTTTGTGGCTTACACCACCCCTTTAGTATGGGGAACTATACCCATTATTTTGCTGTGCCTCTGTCGAGCAGTGACACTGAGGTAATCCCTGGGGTATATCTGCGATCTCCCATCCATTGGTCAAGATTTCTCTTGAACAAGGCCAGCGAGGTGCTCTGCCTCACATGTACCGGGATTTTGTTCCACAGCATAGGGAGTCTTTGGGTGATGAATCTATCCCTCCAGCACGTCCTATTAATAGCCGTGTCAAGGTTTAAGTCTCCGCCTTGTGGCTCTGATGGATCTAGATTTTTGAGGTGAAGCATATTCATCAAATCTGGGTTTGACATGGCCTTGTATGTTAGGCAAAGGTCACCTCTGAGCAAGCGTGCGACTGAATAGAGCTGGAGTTCTTTCAGTCGGGCAGCATAGGACAGATTTTTGAGACCCTTTATCCTTTTGGTGAGGAACTTTTGTGGCCTCTCCAGCTGCTGCAAGTGTCGGGTCAGATACATTCGAATGGGGCATTGTACTCAATCATTGGTCTGATGAGTGATGAGTACAGGAGACTATGACCTCCCTTGATCTAGATGAGAATCCCTTCATGATAAGGTGGGCAATGTAGAAGGTCTTCCTAACTACTTTAGCTACATGGGTGTCGAATGACAGACTACTATCAACCTGGGTCCCCAGGTCCCTGATAACTTCTTCTGTGCTCAGTGGATTGCCACCTATTTGGTAGCTAGGGGTAACCTTGTTTTTCCCGAAGGGTATGACTATGCATTTTTTGGCATTTAACTTTAGGCAGTGGCTCTGGCACCAGTTATCCGTTTCTGTGAGACCCTTCTGAAGGATATCTGTGTCAGATGTGTTTTCTACTATGGCGCCCAGTTTGCAGTCATCTGCAAACTTTGTCAGCCATAACCCTCCTGTGTTTGCTTGTACTCGGAAAAGTAGATGCCAAACAAGAGTGGGCCCAGGACTGAGCCCTGTGGGACACCACTTGTGACAGGCTTTGAGTCTGACATGGCGCCAGCAACTCTGACCCTGTGGGTTCTGTCACTCAGCCAGTTTGCAGCCCATCTTGTGATGTATAGGTTGACATTTAAGCTGATGAGTTTTTCAATGATACCCGAGTGGGGTATTGTATCGAAGGCCTTAGCCAGATCGAGGTAGGCTGTATGGACTGCCTTTCCCGCATCAATGGCTTTGGTGACTGTTTGAAAAAGTCAACCAAGTTTAAAAGGCATGATCTGCCTTTGACAAAGCCAAACTGGGTTGGATCCAAAGTCTGCAAATTCCCTATGTCTTTATTTATGAGGTCCATTATGATCCTCTCCATGGCTTTGCAGATAAGGCTTGTCAAGCTAATGGGCGGTAATTTCCAGGGTCGGTGGAGGCACCGCCTTTGTGAAGTGGTACCACAGTTGCAGTGCGCCACTCCTGGGTGCGTATCCAGAGGTAAGACTATGATTAAACAGCTGTCCTAGCTGTGGGTTTAATTCCTCATTGAGTTCATGGAGCACACAGCCGGGGACACCATCAGGTCCCATGGATGCTGTGTTTTTGCTTTGGAGAGAGCAGTTCTCACTTGGGCGCTGGAGATGTTTGGGGGCTGCAATCGTTTGGTATAGATATCTCTCCTTTTGGGGAGGGGAGAAGTTTGCACTGAACCTGTCAGCCAGTATGTTGGCAATGTCTGTAGGATCAGTAATCTTCACATCATTTTGAACTAGCTCTGAGCATATCTGGGAGTTTCCTCCCAGGTTTCTAACTATAGCTAAAGAAGGCCTTATGATTGTCTTTTGAGTCTTTAGCTATTTTTCTCTCGAAATTTGCTTTGGATGATTTTATGAGAGCTCTTAGTTTTTACTTATAGTGATCAAGGGTGTCTTACCTTTTAAGGATTTTGCTCTATCTTGTAGTAGCTTCCTCCTTTTGTTGTAGAGTTTGTTTATGGCTGGGGTCCACCAGACTGGACGCTTGCCTTTGGTACAAAGAGTCTTTGTTTTGCTTGGGATTGCCTTATCCATGCAGTCCTGCAGGTGCTGGTAGAAGGCATTTGTAAGTGATTCAGCGGCTTGAGTACTGTTTTCTGCCGGCTCGGGGCCTTAAAGGAGACCACACTAGTCTTTAGAAGTGTGAAGTCGGCTTTTGAGAAGTTCTTTACTGTGGTCTTTTTTATTTCAGGTGGGGGTGGGATGAGGACCTCCAGCGAGATTAGTTTGTGGTCTGATCTCACCAGTGAGGGGTACACCTCCAGTGTTGAACATTGTGCTCCCATGTTCGTGATGATGAGATCAAGTATGTTATCTCCTCTTGTGGGGATGGTGACTAGTTGTTCCATGGCATTTGAGTTTATGAATTCCAGGAACTTTTGGGCTAGGGTGTTTGGGCTTGAGTAGTGATCCCAGTCTATATTAGGGTAATTGAAGTCACCTAGTATGATGGTGTTTGGTGATACATTTATCCCCTCTAGTGTTTAAGATTTAGTATGTTGAAATTCAGCATTGTAAGCTATCAGTGAAATGGGAGTCAGTCAAATGAGTTGTCAGTCAAATTAAATTTAGGTTAATTGGGTGTCGGTCAAATGGGTGTCAGTCAAATGAGTTTTACATCAAGTGAAGTAGACCCATTTGTGTAGGCCTTCTTGCAGTAGGAAAAGTGCAGTTACAGAAGTCCGTTATAGAGGCTAAACATTATAACCTGTTTAGAGATCAATCAGAGAGGTGGGCTAAATGTTTAATGTTATAGAAATCAGGTAAATACTTAGTATTTTGAATTTATGTAATAGTATAATAGTGAGAAAGGCTATACGAGTGCTTTATTGTCTAAGGGTAAGTGTGAGACGGGAGTTAAGCAGAAGAAGATACATAATGAACTGAAGGGTGGTAGCATAGCAGTTAAAAGGGGGGATGGGAGTAGTGTGAGTAGAGGGGCTTATGGGGGGGTTAAGCATAAGGAGATAGAGTAGATGAATTATACATAAGAAAATAAAGGGTGATAGAAGAGGAGTTAGAGAGGATGAGAGTAGTGTGAATAGAGAAGTTACATTATATGAGGAAGGGTTAAGCAGAGGAGGGTGATGGCAGAGGAGTTAGGAGGGAGGATGGGAGTAGTGTGAATAGAGAGGTTACATTATATGAGGAGGGGGTTAAGCAGAGGAGGGTGATGGCAGAGGAGTTGGGAGGATGGGAGTAGTGTGAATAGAGAGGTTATATTATATGAGATGTGGTTTTAGCACAGGTGCATAGCTATGTTGGAGGGAGGTGCTGTTTCAGGGATTTTTGAAGAGAGTTAATGAGCAGGTGGCAGTGTTGGTGGAAGGGAATTCCACATCTTCGCGATGGAGAAGGAGTAAAGCATTTGACTGGCTGAGAGCCTTGGGTTTTTCCTGCATTTAGAAGCAGTTGGTTGTTGGATCGGAGAGTTCTGTTAGGATGATATACAGCAAGTACAGAAGATAGAGCAGGGCATTTTGTAGGCTTATATATGATATTGTGAGCAGCGGTTAATTGGATACATGAGAGATAGTTAGGAAGTTCTAGCCAATTTAGTCTGAGTAATGATGAGCAGTGGTGAGATGAGTAAGTAGCGTTAGTAACAAACTTAGCAATTTTATTATAACATGAGTCAAGTTTGGACTTTAGAGAAGACTGAATGTTCATGAGGAGGGGGACACCGTATTGAAGAGAGGGTAATGGAAAGGAAGAGGCAAGAGATAGTCTTGCTGTTGGATTGAATAGATGTTTGTGTTCATAGAGGGAGACAAGTTTTTGTTGTTTTTTTTTATATTGGACTGAATGTGCAGGTCGAATGAGAGGTTTTAGTCTATGGTGATATCTAGGAGTTTTGTGCCAGGTACAGTTTTGATGACGGTATCATTTAAAGATCGAATGGTAAAGTCCTCTTTTTGAAGGGGTGTGGTCTTTTTTGTGACAGAGTACCAGTTCATTTTTTGGGGGGTTCAGGGCAACATGATTATTAGACTTCCATATTTCAGTTGTGGTGAAGGCACTTTAGGTGAGTTCAGAGGTGGGGTTTGCAGTGCAGATGATAGTGGAGTCATCTGCCTACTGCATGACTGAGCCTTGAGAGATGGAGGTGTGGAAGTTATTGATAACTATGCTAAACAGAAGAGGCCCCAAAATGGAGCCTTGAAGAACCTCCTGTGGCTGTGTTTAGGAAAGGGGAGTAGGAATTTTGCCATTTGGTAGATTGTTTCCTGTCATTGAGGAAGTGATAGAACCAATTCAGGGTGTGAGGTGAGTTACCTGTTTTACAGAGTTTAGTTGGAAGGAGAGAGTGAGATGGTATCAAAAGCTTTAGAGAGACCGAGAGAGAGAGGAGGCAGTTTTTCCAGCTCTGTTGACTGAGTCCATGAAGGATACGAGTGCGGTGGTAGTACTATGTCCTGGCCTAAATCCATGTTGGGTGGGAGGGAATATATGGTTGTGGGACAGATGGCGAAGAAGCTGAATATGAATACATTTTTCCAGCATCTTAGAAATAGGTGACAGTATGGCAGTGGGACTGAAGTTGGTAGTATCTATGTTGGGGGCCACCCTTGTGTAGAGGGAGAATGTAAGCCTTTTTCCAGATGGTTGGAACATAGGACTCTTGTATAGATCTGTTGAGAAGAATGCTAATAGGGTAGGCGATGGAGCTGGCTGACATTTGCAGGAATGCAGGGGGTATGTTGGGGACTAATGTGCATGGTCACATACATTGACATGTAGTGTTGGTATTGGTAGTTGACTGCAAGGGTAGTCACCTAAATGCTTTTTATTGCATGGAAGCACGCATGTTTAACGGTTACATTCTTAATATACTTTGACAAGTTTATTTCTGAAGAACTGTGTAGCTCTCTGTTTAGCCAGAAGCAATACTAATTTTACTTAAACCTTTGCCGAGTGGAAATTTACCCATCATGCCCCCTCTTGCAAATTTATGCTTAGTCAAATTTTATGCGCTATGATTTTGGACCCCCTGCTAAGATTTTTAATGGTGCCCTGCTATCATTTTGAAAACAGACAGGTTGAGAGATGTGCAAAGTTTACTACTGGATATTCATTATAAACAGTCCAGTAAAGTCACAGATGATTGATGTAATGCATATTTTGAAATGTGGCTAGAGCCTCATATAAATAATGCAAATAAAATTCTAGAAATCTTGACTATAGATATGTTTAAAAGGGCATTCCCTATCAACTTTCTTCTGATCAGGTAGTTTGTAGAATGACTGCTAACTGAAATTACAACCTACAGGTATTAACCTACAAGTAAAACCTGTAGTCATCAATGACTTAATGAGCCTTCAGCTAAGTATGTTTCTTTGCCTACAAACAAGAAAAAAATATTACCATCTGGGTTTGTCTTTTTCAAATGTTCTAGGAAAAGAGCACATTGAAAAAAACTGCAGAGTTAATAACTAGAGCTTTGTACTTGTATAAACTGTTAAATGCTATCCAGAAATGTTGTACCCGACAACATGCCTATGGAATGTGATAATGCCGAGCTCTGCAAGTTAATAACAGAAGCTTTGTACTTGTCCAGACTGTTAAATGCTATCCAGAAATGTTGTACCTGACAACATGCCTATGGAACATGATAATGCTGAGCTGCGAACTATTATACCTACAGAGTAGGATTTTTGTCACTGTGCTGTTAGCAAACTTTTTGAATGTACCAGTTTGGTTGAGGGGAAAAGAGATCCAAGGGTCATTCAACTCCTTTATAGATAACAATATGTTAACATAAACAAGTAGTAAGCAGAAATCTGAAGAGATACATAAACACTGAGACAGGAGAATACCATTCTAGGCAAAGTGTTCTACTCCTTAGCTCCAGTGACATGCTTGGCACATGATGTGATAGCTGGCCAAGACTTTCCTAAGTTCAGAGTTATAGTAAATAAGGGGGTGTGCAACTGAATATATATTGCCAGAAATACATAGCATCAGTAAAGGAGAAGGTGTAGGACTACAATACACAAAAGGAACTAGAATTTTGCTTTGGATGGAATGGTTTCCTAAGTGTGATGCTGGTCTTGTCAAAAGACTCCATTTGTTGAAGTAATAAACAAAATCAATGCAGACACTTAAATGTAATGAAACATAGGTTCATAGGTAGGTACTAGGCTATCTTTCGCCACCCAAGAAAATTATTTTCCTGTGCCCCTGTTGAGCAGAGCCACAGAAGTGATCCCCGGGGTGAATTTCCCATTTTCCATCCAATCATCAAGATTTTTCTTGGAGTGCTAATGAAGAGCTCTGTTTGACATAGATAGGTAGTCTGTTCCAGAGTATGGGAAGTCTCTGGGACAGGAATCTATCACTCCAGCATGTTCTGTTTATTGTGGTGACAAGGTTAAGGTCCCTAGAGCGTGTAGCTCTGAGGGATTGGGATTTCTTTAAGTAGAGCATGTCCAGCAGCTCTGGGTTTGACATAGCTTTGTATGTTAGGCAGAGATCGCCCCTGAGTAGGCAATATGCGATGGAGTAAAGCTGTAGTTTTTTGAGACTGTCTGCATAGGGCATCTGTTTGAGGCCAGTAATCCTCTTTGTGAGGTATTTCTGTGGTCTTTCCAGTTGTAGATGTCTTGTGAGGTACATACCAAAAGGGGCGTTGTACTCTATAATGGGTCTAATGAGTGATGAGTAGAGTGGAACAGTGTCTAATGAGTGATGAGTAGAGTGGAACAGTGACCTCTTTTTTTTTCTGGATGAGAATCCTTTTGTGATGAGATGAGCCACGTAGAAGGGTTTCCTAACCACTGTGGCGATGTGATTATCAAAGGAGAGACTACTGTCCACCTGTGTCCCAAGGTCTCTTCACATTTTCGGCATTAAGTAGACTTCCAGCTATGTGGAAGTTCATGGGTACAGAGTTTTTACCAAAGGGGATGATGATGCACTTTTTGGCATTGAGCTTCAGGCCATGGCTTTGACACCAGGTATCTGTCTGTGAGGCCCTTTTGTAGTTTGTCCACATCGTTAGGAGTTTCGATTATGGCGAACATAGTTAAGAAAACAATAAAGGAAGCAGATGTAGAAAGTGAGAAAAAGATAGTTGGAATCTTGTACTGGTGGAATACAAAAAGTAGATCTTGAACCGAGTCTTAAGCTTCTTTCTGTTACACCAAAGGAGGGAGCCAATCAGAAATGAAAGCAAGACTCTTGGGGAACAGAAAGTAAGATCGCTACAAAACAAGAGAAGGGCAAGTGCTGACTTGGCTGACCTCCAAATAAGACTTGTCAGTTCCATAAAGTCCCAGTAAAAAGGTAATACACTAAACAGAGTTGGACATATATAGCAAGCAAGAGTAGACAGGTAAGCAAAGGAGAACAGCTCCGATTTCATACCCATAACCTGAACTAAGAAACAACCTACTCTACAGAGTAATCAAAGAGAAAAAACATATGCTGATCCAGTTCAGGTCAAAAATCGTTTAATCCATAGCCATAATGTGTGTGGTCCTTTAGGAATGGATAAGCCAAAAGCTACAATTTTAGCTAGATTTTACTGGCCTAGTTTTATGAAGGACATGCTTGTGTGGCCTACTCAGTATATCAAAGAACAGTACCCAATACAGATTTTAAGAAACCTTTGATACCTTTACCCATCACTGAAATCCAAGTCAACAGAGTGGCAATGGTCATTGTAGATCTGCTTGTAAAACTGAATAAAGACCATCAGTATTTTCTGGTAATCCTTTATTATGTAAAAAAAAAAAAAAAAAAAAAAAAATCCTGAGGTAGCACTACTAACTAGGGGTAATCCAAAGTCTATAGCAAAAGAAATAGTACTGCTTTTTTTTCAGAGTAGGAATTCACCAAGAAATTTTCACTTAGGTGTCCCCTTTGTTTGCAGAGTAATACATGAAGTTTGTCATTTTTTTAAAAATGACTATGAACAGCTAAATAACATCTTCAAACAGATGACCTAGTTGGATAATAATTTGTCTGTTATGAAAAGATCTACATCTGGATGAGAGAAATTGATAACTACTTTCACCTCTTTTCTACTCATTGTTATAATAGAAGTAACTGGATTCACACCTTTTGACCTGCTATATGTCCGGCATCCTTGGGGCGTGCTTAATATAGCAACTATAATGCCTATAACACACATGGAGAGAACACAGAAGCAGCTGCAAAGGAATAGAACCAATTCTTATCTGAGAATTTGTACCATGGAATAATGTACTTGTCTCACTACCCACTGTGGAAAACCAGGTTCTTGGTGGCAAAGTCCTTTTGAAACTGTAAAAATATAAGATAAACTATACTGTGAGATTGGGGAAAAGTAAAGCTAGAGCAGTTGTATCACATGAATCTTCTGGAGCCTTGGAGAGAAACTGAAATTTCCGTGGTATGTTTGCAGTGAAAGTTAAAGATTGTGTTTGAAGACACAAAACATGTTTTTCTCATCAAACAAAAAAGTGTTCACATGTATCTTTATGCTTGTGAACACTTGTCTGTGCATTTTGAAGCATTTAAAAAAGAAATTGTTTTAAATATTAAAAAATAAAAAAAGTGAACAAGCACAGGATTCTGTCTTGTTCCAACCTCACCACCACAAGTGCTGAAAAATAAACAGAGAAACTAGTACTTAAAACTTCATTGATAAGCTCGGTCACAATAATTTCCAAAAATCATGAAACCAGGTAGTGTTCAAAGCAACAAGCTTTTATTTGTCAGAGACGGGCAATCATCAGTAACAAAAGTATCAGAAATATTTCAACAATGTTAAACATATCCGCTTTTATGCACTTAGGTATGGGAAATATATGTATTGTTTAATTTTAAACCAGCTTATTCATGGCAAACAATATAAACAGGGCTGTAAAAGTCAATTTTATAACGGCAAGTACCCACCCCCACACACTATTACTGATTATATCAAACAGCATCCTAGTTGAGGAAAATATTACCTGTATATTTGCAACAAACATTTCAAGATCTGGTATTAAGCAAAGCATAACACATATACATAAAAAGATGTACATAAAAAAGGCCAACTAATACAATAAAGCTGTGTGTTTTTTCTTGATTTTAGTTCTTGTCACAGACCTGTTGAAGGCTATCTAACCATAAACATAATCAAACTAAAACATAAGTATAAAGATAAAGCTGTTTAATAATATCTAGTAAATATCCATCCATGTGTATTAGTGTGCATAAAAATGAGTTAACAGCCCAGAAAAAACCCTGTGCTTAACAAAACAAAAAAAAAAAAAAAAAACTCATGACAGTTTTCATATTTACAGCCCCAAAACATCTTTTATACATTGAAAATTAGTAGAAAAAACACAAGTATGCCGAAAACAGTGGATGAAGCAAACTAGTTATATATAAAAGTGTGCAGGTGTGTGTATAGTGTCAACCAGTATGGTAAATGGGGGAATTATATCAATACTACATGCTAACAGTGGCATGAAAAAAGATGCTTGTATTGAATTTACCATTTAAATCTGTAGTGTGATGTAATATATCTAACCAAAGCAGAATTGAGGTTAAAGTAACTAAACATATATGTATATATTTATACACATTCTACATATCATTTGTATTCTCATTTAGTATATTATTAGTACATAAAATCCAGACTGGAGGATGCAGAAGAACAGAGTGAAATCCACAAAATTTGTCCTGGGGGATGTGGGACTAAAAGTCCATTTTTTGGATGTGATTTTAAATGGGATGTTAAGCTGTATAAGTTAGTAGGATTTTCAGAAAAGAAACTTTCACTAACAGTTACTTGCATTACACCAGCATGCTGCACCCTCATTACATGAAGAATGATATTCCAAAAGGACAGCTCATAAGAGCCAGTCGAATGACAAGTGAAATGGGTGACTTTTTGAAGGAAATATAATTTATTACCACCTTGTTTGTTGAACGAGGGTATAGTAAAATTCTGTTAAAAAAGCAGGCTGAATATGTCACACAGAATAGGGACAGTCTCTTTCCAGCCATCCTTGAGCATGGGTTTTCTAATATTAATATAAAACAGAACCATGACAGGAATACACTTGATGCTGGGATTACTTTTGTTTGGACATGACAGTAGATAGTGGTATTATCAGAAATATTATTTCTGATAACTGGAAAATTTCACAGGGAAATAAAGATTTATTACCCATTGTAGGGACCCAGCCAAAGTTTGTATATAAAAATCTAAATTTAAAAAATATTTTAGAAAGAGAGCGAAACAGACTTGTTTATTGTCCCAACACCACACAGAAAAGATGGGGCATGTATAAGTGTGGGAACTATAATATATGTAGATACATTTCTGAAGGTCCCTTAGTTCATTTAGAATATTTGCCTTATACTTTGAAAGTTCTAGGGCATTTTAACTGTAAGAGTAAAGGAGTTGTATATATTGGTATGTGTGCATATTGTAGTCCATTCTATATTGGTATGACTACAAGAGCTTTATGCACTAGAATAAAGGAACAAAGATATACGTGAATGGGCATGCCTTCGCTGAAGGTTGGGCATCGGGCTGGCAACTCGGCACCATAAAAATCGACTGCCAATCCTTAGAGGACCGGAGTTCCGCTGTGGCGACCCCTAACCAGGAAAAGCTGAAAAGAGAAACAATTACAACATTAGAAAACAAGACCAGACAAATGCTTTTTACAAGCATACTATCACCTGTCCCATCTATAAAAAAATTTTATTTCTGTGCTGGAGCAAGGAAGTCCTGATTTTAGGGGTGGCAATTTTAAAACTAATCTTGAACAAAAGGAGGCTTTATGGCAAATCAGATTAAATTCAGACAAAAAATCCTGGTATAAATGATGCTGTTAACATTAAATGTTTTTTTGAAAGACCGTAGAGTCTATATAAGGAAATAACTTACTGAGCTTTGAAATTTTATTGATTTAATGTATAAGTGTTTAAGTGGAAAGGTATGTTTATTGGTGTAAAGTCATTTCAAAACTGTTTTTAAATGTGATGTAGTGTATGTATAATTTATTCTGAAGAAGTTTGGTTATGAAAGCGTGGATTAAAAGTTTTTTTATTACGCTAATATTGTTTATAGGTTTATAGGTTTATACTAGGCTATCTGCCCTAGGGCATTTATAAGCCTAGCCAGAGTGTGTGTGGCTTTTGCCACCCCTTGATGAGAATACTATGCACATTTAGGGTTTAATTTACTGTGCCTCTGTCTATTAGTGACACAGAGATGACCCCCGGGATAAACCTACTATCTCCCATCCACTCGTCAAGGTTTCTCTTGAAGAGAGTCTGTGAGGGGCTCTGCCTAACATGGACTGGGATTCTGTTCCAGAGTGTAGGGAGCCTCTGGGTTATGAATCTGTCCCTCCAGCACGTCCTATTTATTTCTGTGTTGAGGTTCAAATCTCTCGCTCTCGTGGCTCTGGTGGATTTGGATTTTCTGAGGTGGAGCATGTCCAATAATTCCAGATTGGACATGGCCTTGTACGTCAGGCATAGATAGCCTCTGAGTAGGCAGTATGCGACTGAATAGAGCTGGAGTTTCTTCAGCCGGGCAGCATATGACATATGTTTGAGACCCTTGATCCTCTTGGTGAGGTACTTTTGGGGTCTTTCTAACTGCTGCAGGTGTCGGGTAAGGTACATCCCAAATGGGGCATTGTACTCAATTATGGGTCTGATAAGGAAAGAGTATAGGGGCACAATGACCTCTTTTGATCTAGATGTGAATCCTTTCATGATAAGGTGGGTAATACAGAAGGTCTTCCTAACCACCTTGGCAATGTGAGTGTCAAATGAGAGGTTACTGTCAACTTGGGTCCCTAGGTCCCTGATTACTTCTTCCGTACTTAATGGATTACAACCTATGTGGTAATTTGTGGGTACTTTGTTTTTCCCAAAGGGTATGACTATACATTTTTTGGCATTTAATTTAAGGCCATGGCTCTGGCACCAGTTATCCATTTCTATGAGGCCTTTCTGAAGGATGCTTGTGTCCACTGGAGTATCAATTATGGTGCCCAGTTTGCAGTCATCTGTGAACTTTGTCAGCCACAATCCTCCTATGTTTGCTTGCACCTCAGAAAAATAAATGCCGAACAAGAGGGGTTCCAGGACTGAGCCCTGTGGGACACTGCTTGTGACTGGCTTAGAGTCTGACATGGCTCCAGCAATTCTGACCTTGTGGATTCTGTCCTTGAGCCAGTTTGCAACCCATCTTATAACATATGGGTTTACATTTAAGCTGGTGAGCTTGTCTATGATGCCCGAGTGGGGTATTGTGTCGAAGGCTTTTGCAAGATCAAGGTAGGCTGTGTAAACTGCCTTACCCTCATCAATGGCCTTAGTGATTGTTTCAAAAAAGTCGACCAGGTTCAAAAGGTAGGATCTGCCCTTGACAAAGCCAAATTGGGTAGGATCCGGTGTCTGTAGGTCCCCAATGTCTTTGTTTATGAGTTCCATAATGATCCTCTCCATAGCTTTGCAGACCAGACTCGTCAAGCTTATGGGGCAGTAATTTCCAGGGTCCGTAGAAGCACCTCCTTTGTGAAGTGGGACCACTGTTGCTGTACGCCATTCTTTGGGTATGTATCCTGTAGTAAGGCTAAGATTAAACAGCTGCCTTATGTGCGGGTTTAGTTCCTCTTGGAGTTCATGTAGCACACAACCCGGGACACCGTCTGGTCTCATTGATGCTGTGTTTTTAGCTTTGGAGAGGGCGGCTCTCACCTGGGCATCTGAGATGTCAGGGAGGCTACACTCTGCTGGGATAGACATTTCTCCTTTTGGGGGAGGGGGGGGGATTTGCACTAAACCTGCCTGCCAGTATGTTGGCAATGTCTGTGGGTTCAGTGTATTTTTTGTCATTTTGGACCAACTCTGAGCATATCTGGGAGTTTCCACCCAGGTTTCTAACATAACTAAAGAAGGCCTTGTGATTGTCTTTAGTGTCTTTTGCGATTTTTCTCTCAAAGTTGGCCTTGGATGATTTTATGAGTGATCGTAGTTTTTTGCTAGTACTGATCTGAGATGCCTTCCCTTTTGGGGATTTTGCTCTGTCATGTAGTAGATTCCTCCTCCTGTTGTAAAGCTTGTTAATGGCTGGGGTCCACCAGACAGGACGCCTGCCTTTGGGGGAATGGGTCTTGGTTTTATTTGGGATTGCATGATCCATGCTTTCTTGAAGGTGTCCGTAGAAAGCGTTTATAAAGGATTCAGCGGTGTGGGCTGTGGTTTCCACTGGCCTAGGGGCCTTGAAGGATACCACTTCAGTCTTAAGAAGTGTGAAGTCAGCTTTTGAGAAATTCTTCACTGTGGTCTTTTGTGCTGGGGGTAGGGGCGGGATGTGGATTTCCAGTGAGATTAATTTATGGTCTGATCTCACCAATGAGGGGTATACTTCCGGTGTGGAGCATTGTGTCCCCATGTTTGTGATAATCAGGTCTAGTATATTACCTCCTCTTGTGGGAGTGGTGACTAGTTGTTCCATCGCATTTGAGTTTATGAATTCTAGGAACCTTTGGTCTAGAGTGTTTGGGCTTGAGTAATGCTCCCAGTTTATGTTTGGGTAGTTGAAGTCTCCCAATATGATGGTATTTGGAGAGACATTCATACTCTCTAGTGTCTTCAGGAAGGCTGAGTGGGGTTCCTGAGTTTGAGAGGGTGGTCTGTAGCATGCTACAAACTGTAGGGCAGTTTTGCCTATGGTTAGTTGCACATGGATGGTCTCCGATGCTTCGTGCGTTGCCACTAACCTGGAGGTGTGGGTATCTTTGAATATGGATACTCCCCCTCCTTTTGTGGTTCGGTCCAAGTTTTGGGGCCGAAAAGCATGATATGAGGTATAACCTGGTAGTGCTGGGGTGCTCTCAGGAGCCTTGAACCAGGTTTCAGTCACTGCACAGACATCAATGTTCTCCATACTGAGGAGGGCTTCGGGAGCGTGAATCTTGAGGTTTAGACTTCTGGCATTGAGCAGCATTACCCTTAGTTTTTTTTTCCACTTGCGTTTTCTAGGGAGGTGGGTTTGTCTTTTGAGCCTTGCCTAAAAAAGGCACTATAGGGGTGGCAAGAGCCTTGGCCAATATCCTGAAGCCCAGGGGTGAGAGGTGCAAGCCGTCCCTTGCGAAGCAGCATGGCTTGTCAAGCATGTCATCCCAAGCAGACAGACATTGGATCCCCTTAGAATGACACCAGTAATTGAGCTAATTGTTAAAGCTGATCATTTTGTCTTTGTACTGTGGCATCATTCTTGGTGAGGGTAAGATGCTGCTCAGGGTCAGGGTCATACCGGCCAGGGCTACATAATCAGAGAGCTCCTCTGTCTCTTTTCATGTAGTCCAGGGAGGTACATCTCGGGTCATTCACACCAGCATGGACAATGACTGAGTCATATTTGTACTTGCTTTGGAGTGACCTGAGTGCTTGTGTTATGTGGCAGATTCTAGCACCCGACAGGCAGCTTACTGTAACCTTTTCCTTGTTCAGTCTGGTGAGCGGGACGTCAGTGTCTCTGACTATGGAGTCACCTATTATAAGTGTATCAGGCATGTTTGGCCTTAAGGGCTGTGTCTGTTTGGCACACTGACTTTGTGAACTATGTGTTGCATGTGCTATGTTTTGAGGTATTGTTTGCTTGGATGTCTGCTTTGGAGGCCCCTGTTGTTTTGATAGATTTTTAATTAGAGCCTCCGAGTATGTTTTTGTGTGTTTGTGTTTGGTTTGCAGTTGTGGTAGGTCTATGTGAGACTGGGTTTGTGGTGTGTGTGGTTACCTTCTCCTCCTGACTAGTTTTGCCAGTACAGAGTTTTTTTTTATTTTTAGTTCTTGTCACAGACCTGATGAAGGCTTTATTGCATTAGTTAGCCAAAAAAATTATAGTTAAGTTGGTTTATGCATATCTTTTTATGTATATGCTATGTTTTTGTTAATATCTGAGCGTGGAATGTGAGTTGCAAATAGATAGGTAGTGTTTTCCTTAACTAGGATTTAGTTTGAACTAATCAGTTGTATTTAGTGTGTGGGGGTAGGTACCTGCTGTTCAAAAATGCACGTTTACTGCCCTGTTTATATTGTTGCCATGAATAATACCTTTTGCTTCTCTACTTCATCCTGTGGTCTTTCCCACCCAGTGCACATCATCATCAACTAGTCTAATAGCTTCTCCATCCCCCCATTCCAGACTTGATCAGATTGGACCAGTGCAGATCCTGAGGATACCCTGAGGGGCTAGCTTTCACCTTCAGACAGTGGAAAATGTTACTTTAATAACTCTGGCATTAATCCACCATCCCAGTTTGGTGTCTGTGGTAATGTCTGAGGAGTGGGCATGCTTTGTATCACCCCCACCTCCTCAGTAGATCAGCCATGTCCACTACTATTTCCCTTCTTTGGACCATGCACCCAGCCTCCCCTAGAGATCATAGCAGGGAACACCCACTTAACCATCTCCTCAGACTAGGCATACCCATCCCTCCCTGTTACTCAGTCACCCAAGCCAGTAATCAAACGCAGGTCAATGGGTTGAATAATTTTAAATTATGTTTTATTGGTGGAGACTTGGTCATGTGGCCAATTAATGTCTTTTAAATTTGTGGTTATTGTATGCTTGTGGGTTTTATTCTGAAGAAGTCTTGTGATACAAGCTGGCGAAAGCTCTAACCTTGGTTGATGGAACTTGATTTTGTGTCTGGGACACTTTCTTGATACAAGACATTTTTTTGTTTATATTTGTAAAGTGAAATCACATCTAAATATATGTATAATTTTCTTCATTTCATTTCATTGGCACCAGCATAGACTAGAGAAATTGATGTCTGTGTGCTCTGTCTCCCCCCTTTTTGCTCTGGGTACATTGCTGTTACATATGGTGTACTAGAACATTCCACACTGGCAGTCTGCTGCATCTTAATTCACATCATATAAAGTAAGATACAGTTAATAGTGTTCATAGATTAATTTGTAAGTGGTTGTGTAAGCTGAAAAATGCTTGTTTACATTTGGTAGCTGAATTCTAAGTACTGGTTCTAGTATGAATTACATGCCAGTCCTATTTAGTTAAAGGAAACCATTGATTTCTTTTAAAATCTAAACTCCTATAGCCACTTAACTGTGAAAATCACTCTACTGTGTAAATATTGCAAATAGCATCTTACTTTTAATGTGTATGTAAAGTGTTTCCACACACACCCCTCAGAAGTGTGTATGTCAAGTGTCTCTACACCTATTACGCAAGAGTGTTTGCACAAATGAATCTGTATAACCCTCAAGATCAACCACAACAACCCTTGTTGACTATACGTGACACTGAATGTACATATCTGTAAACTGTTCTATATAATGTATCATTTTACTTTTGTATCTTTTGAATCTGTACTGTATTGTGTATCTTGGAGCTTTTCTCCCTGGGCCTCCACTGAAAACGGGACATTTGGGCCCAGTGGACTTCCCCAGTAATCAAACTGGAAATAAAATAAATAAATAAAAATGATGCATTTTATGCAGTTTGACTGGAGATCCGGGTGGATCTATTTATCATCCATTAGTTTTTCATCCCAAAAACAGCACCACTACAATATCTGATATTAGAAATGTAGTAATGCTGTGCATTGCCACTCATTTTCAAGTACTTGTGCAATTATTATGGAAGGGTCATAATTTTGTAGGCAGTAAAACAGACTAGTTAGTTAAATTTAAAATATACAAAGTCAATGTAATCTTAATTGGCCGCAGCTGCAGGAGTCTGACTTACTCTGATATATAACCAAGATTAGTCTTTTGGCCGCAAGAGTCTGATTTACTGTGAAATATAACCAAGATTATTCTTTTGGCTTGATATTTGAGTAAGTCTGCATTTCAGAGACCTGGACGCAGTTCCTCTATGGAGTTGTATTAGATGCTTTCAATTCTGGTCATGACGTCTGCAGAATAACACAGACAGCAGTATGCAGAAAGCATGAGCCACTGAAATTTATGAATGCACTGCATATAAATTTTGAAAAGAAATTCTGAAACCTCCATAATATTTCTTTTCTAATGATTGAGAAAAGCCAAATGAAAACCAGAATGAAAAACAGTTCTGCTGTCTTTTGTAAATGTAGCTCAATGTGTCTTCCTAATATGGCAAAATATTGCTTTTAAAGTGTGTATATTGGCATCAAACTGTAAGTATCATTGTCTACAGTATGTATGCATTGAAATCGGAGCAGAAGTCTAATTTTCTCCTATAAACATAAAATACACATTTTCTTCAGTTTGCAGGTATGATGTTGGCTATCTTTTTCATGGAGATCATGGTTGGAATGGCAGCCTACATCCACAGAGACAAAGTAAGTTTTGATCATGTTCTGCAGAGCTACATTTCAGTGAAACTGAACATCTTGTCACACCAAAGAACTTCACCATTATAAAGTGCTTTTAATAATTTGTAAAATTTCTACCATTAGGTATCTGCATTGCAGTATCTCCATAGAACTTAGTACACATTGCTTAGTGTTTTGCATCCCATACTCCTACGTACCAAATGTCATTGTTGTGTCATCTATCCATGCTTCACTAAATAGTAATATTAAATGCACCATACAGTGGCAAAGAATGGCAGTTCTGATTGGCTGGCTTTTGCTGCAGTAATAAAGACCTGATTGTGCATCAGCTGGCTCAGGTTGATTTAGGCTCATTTGCTGGTAAAGGTAGATAAGGAGAGATGGGAGTTAGCAGTTCACGCTCCTGGTTAATTTTCCCATACTAAAGAGTTTTGCTGCAAGGCTTCCCTGCATTACCACTTCCTTTGGACTAGCTGGTTGTAACTCCTCAGCAGATTGTACTATAACCTATCTTGTAGTGTGCAAGTACTGTATACTGGATGAGTGGAAGAATCTGCCTTTTCAGTATTGTTGGCCGTGCTTTGACGGTGCATCAGCCTATTAATTATGCACATCATCTGGTTATATAATCAGGACATTAACCAAGAAAAAGTGTCATTCCCTAAGACATCTGATTGCAGACATACCACAGATATCCTCATCTAAAGTATAGTTTATCAAATACCAGCCCCATCTCCATAGCTGGAGTGAAGATGAGATATAGTTTAGATGTGCAATTATATCAGTGTCTATACTATTAGAAAAATATGATTGCTTCAGGATTCAGTATCTGGAACTGTAATACACCTGTGAATAATAAACAATAAATGGCATAATAAGGAATTGTGACATTACTAAAAGTGACTAGATTTAAGGTGTAGCAGAGGGCAATTGGCATACCTCAGGAAGTGATGCTGAGAATTTTAGGACAGGAATCTGCTGGGAAACTACAAAGAAAATCCTTACAAATGTTTTCAAGAAATAAATCTGGATATGATTGTGTATGAAAAGTGTTGGAATATGTCTAAAGAAAGATATATAAAAAATGTATAATATACTGGCATAGGCAGTCTGGAATATGTGGTACTGTATTTGCCAAAAACTTTTATTTAACAAAATATAGCGCATTGAACTGGTAAAGCATAACATCAAAAATCTTTATGGTGAAAGGGGCGAAGGCTAAGCAAGTGGGGTACTGCTGGGTTGTGCTTTGAATTTGCTTGTATATATAATCCAAAACACGACAACACCAGCAACTAAGATGAACGGACAATACAGATACAAAATAATATTCCAAAAGAGTGCATTGTCTGAAACATGGCCAGAGTATATAAAACACAAGTTTATTGAATAAAACTTTAAATACGGTAAGTGCTTTCGCAAGTACTCAGCTGGCTTCTTCAGACCACTATTTCCATTCAAAAAAACCTACACTATTTAAAAATTCATAGCCTAATCAGAAATGGACATTTGAAACATATGATCTAGACCGCAATTACAATGTAAGATCATTCCAATGACAACTGTTAAGTAACTGTATAAACATATAAACATACATTCCGTAAAGCTGTAGCATCATGTTACATTTAATAGCCTACAAGACAAAATAATTCTGCAACGTCACATAATACAAATAAAAATAGTAGTAGTAGTAGTGTCTTTCGGCTTTTTCCCGGTTAGGGGTCGCCACAGAGGAACTCTGGTCCGCTAATGATTGGCAGTAGATTTTTATGTGCTGGCTTGCTGGGCCTAATACACAACCTTCAACGAAGGAATGCCCATTCATGCATGTCGCCAAACAGAAGACGCTCTAACTGAGAATCGAACGGATATATATATATATATATATATATATATATATATATATATATATATATATATACTATTTTTTTTTTTTTTTTTTATAATACAAATAAAATAATAATATATATATATATATATATATATATTAAATAAGCAGCAATCACATTTGGTAAATATACTATCTAAACATAAGTTCCTTAGAACTATAACTTCCCATCACATTTAACAGCCTACAAACCAGAACAGTTCTACAACGTTACATATTTCAAATAAAAATAAAAAATGCTAAATTATATAGGAGCAACATCAACTAATTCTTATAAAATACTATCAAGAAACCCATGCTAAATTAACTAACATATATAAAACACCATTAATAAAAAACAAATATTAACTCATTTAAACAAAGGTCTAGCTTTTAAAACTGGCTTCAGTGGTAGTATGTCCATTAAGCCGTAAATCATTATCAGCATGTAGTCTGTCTGATAATCCATTTTGTTTCTGTAACTTCAGTATGATTCCTCAAGTCCCCTAATCTTTGTTTCTTCTATGACCAAAAATTTAAAACTATAATTATTAGCTGTATTAACTACATTTTACTAATGCATTATTTATATTTTTATCCTAATAGTATATATGTGTTCTCTTATACTGTCTCTAAGCAGTCGATTTGTCTTTCCTACATAAAATGACCTACAGATGATACAGTAGGCCATATAACTAATATCTACTATTACCACTAGCATTTACATGAAAAGTATATGTTTTGCCAGTAAAAGAATGACAGACAGAATTGGCCACTTGTATCATTTTACTGACAATAATTACATGACCCACAAGGAAACATCTGCATTACCTCATTGTATCTTGTAGCTTCATCCAATGTCACACGTTTATAACCACATAACATCCTTTTGACAATTTTTTTTGTTCTTGTATCTAAAGTTAGGTCTGTTACCTACTATCTCTTAATTTCTCAGTAGTGAGTATGTTCTAATGTTTCATATTATCTGTAATGTATACAACTTCATTACTATAAAACAGGGACTATCAAGCTCCACCATCTCTAGCTCTTTTAAATGTATACTGTCCATAAACATTGGAAGAAGATGGTCGTCCAGTACTATTTCTCAACTTACTAACATTATTACAGATTTGCCTATCATGCTGACAATTATATCCTCTGTTTACAAAATTAATCAGTAGATGTTTTAACTTATCTTGGAAGTCTTGGTCAGTAACATTAAGTCTTGAAGCCCTAATGGCCTGTCCTTTGACTATATTGAAAAAAAATATGGGGAGGATGCATATTATTTCTATGCAGTATCTTGTTTCTATAACAAGATATAACGTATATCCCTGTAGTAATATTTCCTTGTTCATCCTTCCTAATGCATAATTCCAAGACATTAATCTCATCCTTACTTTTCATTATATCAAATTTTAGATAAGTAGTGTTGCCCTGTATATAATCATAGAAATATTCTAGACTTTGTGTATATCCAGTCCAAATAAAACATGCCGTTAACAAAACGTCTATAGAATGGAATATACATTACAGAAGTCTGGTTATTGAGGATATATTTCTGTTCCGAACTGGGGAACAGAAGCTGTGCCCATAGCTACGCCATCTAATTGTAAATAATGTTCTCTGAAGACAAAAGCATTATAATTCAAAACAATCTCCATAAATCTACATAACATATGAATATTATTCCTCTCCATCCCACCATGATCCAGCAGATATCGTTACACGGATATAATTCCCACCCCATTGGGAATAACAGTGAATAAAGGACAAACATCCATGGTCACAAAAATAAAAATCAGTGGTAATATCATGTTCAATAAAAAAAAAAACTGGTACAAATCTTGTAAAAAAAAAATGGTTAGTATCTTGTAATGTTATTTGAATCCAAAATCGGACACAACTGTTTCTCAATATATATTTAGAACGGTTCCATAAGCCATTCTTCCCCTGAAATAATTGGTCTTAATGGAGGAGAATAGGAGTGCTTATGGATGTTGGTAATGCTTTGTATACATGGCACTGTAGGATTTCCAACCAAACAATATGTATATAGCTGTTCAGAAATGACACTGTTTAACTCCATCATCACTTGATTAATACAGATTTTCATTCAATCATTCTATTGAAATCTAAAACATTAATACATCGATGAGTAGAAGCATCATTTAACATCTCAGCCATAACTCTATCATAACTACTCTCCATAATGACTGTAAGTCCTCCTTTGTCAGCTGGCTTTATAATGATATTATCATTCTGTAGATCTTTCAAAGCTCGCTGTTCATGCACATTTAAATTATAAAACCTCTTCCTATGCCCAGTTTCATTAAACAATTCAAAGAAAGCATTAATACACAATTTACCAAAGGCTTCTAGTAAAGGATAGTTGATGATAATGATGCTACTAGGTTTTTTAGAACTAGAAAACTCATCAGTACCTGTGTTAGATAGTGGATAAGACCACCTTCAACATCACATTCTGAATAAACATCTTCATATCCAAAACAGTTTCTGTTAAGTCTGCTGGCTGTGAGGGAATAAAGGTAAGGCCTCTCTCAAGCACAGAAGCCTCATCTGTAGAAAGAGTTCTATGTGAAATATTCCATATCAAGGAGTGTCCACTTTCCTCCACAATTTCTTGATGGTTTGATATCCTTCTTCATCTGGAACATATTTTCTCTTCTGTTGCCCCCTGCTTCTCGATCGAATCTGAATGTATCTGTTCTTGTGACGTATGGGAAGTGGCAGTTTCATAAATGTCTGTTTTTTTTTTAAGACATATGAGGGATCTTTTGGTCTTACTACTGGCCCACTTGTTCCTTCATGCTCTATCATATTTGTTTCTTCAGCTACTGCCCCATTATTGGTTGTATGACTTAAACTGTTCCGTTGGTTCTTCATCTCTTCCCCCGTGGCAAAAGCTCATCATGTATTTATATCATCAGACTTTGCATTGTGCTGTAATAACTCTCCATCACCATTATTACTGCTAATCTCAGCGGCCATAGTAGTTGCAGTGTCATTTTTATGTAATTCCATGGTATCTTCCTTTTGTTCAGCTTGAGTTCCATTACTATATATATATATATATATATATATATATATATATATATATATATATATATATGTATATAGTGTGTGGGTGTAATATATATGGATTCATATAGTTAAGTCAAAACCTGTAAATGCAGTACCACAAATGATTGCACCTAAAAGACTGAGGCACAAAGCAGTGAGCAATGAAAAAATAGAAAACAGCTTTTTTTGGGGGGGGGGGGCAAGTCCCTGTGCACCCCCCCACTTCCCTGATAACTCTATATAGTAACACTAAGATTGCACTACAGTAGAGAGATGGTAAATTCCCCGATCCCCACTGTCCTGCATTTTCACACAGCTGTTCCTGTGTTTACAGTGATTTTATTGTTTTGTGCTTTGACCTTTTCAGTGAGATAATTTGTGGTTCAGCCTTAGATTTTGCCAAAATAATGGGTTCCCATACAGATATGTATAGCTTACTATCATAATCTTGAAGCCCACAGTCTTGAAAATCGTAGTCCTGAGACTATATCATTGAAAGAACAAAATGCTAAAAAATGCTACAGACCACAATATTGAGCTCCTCTATTTGCCACCCCCCCCCCCCGGCAGAACATGCGTTAAAACTTGTTTTTGGGTCTCGCCCTGAAGAACCCATGTCCCATGCTAGCACTTGTTCATAGGTTCACACCTTTGAAGGAGCTTTATTACTCGCTTCTTGGTTCACAGTAATAGCGAAATTGGGTATTCAAGATTTTTAAACATTGTGGTCCTCAGCATTTCTGGCATTCAATATTATGTCTCAGGATAATGACTATGATAGTAAACCTATTTATGTGTGTGTGTGTGTGTGTGTATATATATATATATATATATGTATGTATATATATATATATATATATATATATATACTTCACTTGACCTAAATTTCATTTGCTAAATTTCATTTGCCGACACCCATTTGACGGACACCCAGTTGACCTAAATTTCATTTGACTGACTTCCATTTCACCGACATGTAAGACCTAGACTTGTTGTGGGTTTTCCTTCACCTGTGATTTGTTTGTGATAAAAAGAATTACTGTAACTTATAGTGCTGACTGTCATGTAGAAACTAGTGTTGTGTTTCTAAATGTGTTTTTCTATTTACATTTTTATGGGAAGCATCTAAAGTAATGTGGTGAATATTTAGTGCGTTCCCAGCAGTAGTGGCAGCGTAACAAAAAAGGAGGAAGGCAGAGAAAGCACAAGTGAACACGACCAGAAATAGCGTATAAAAAGTTTAATCTCCGCTTTCGTTAAAATAAACTTCTTCAGAATACAGCCCACATAATCAAACACGTCACTTAAATAAACAAAGTAATCAGTACATCATGTGATTAATTACATAATTAATCAAAGTTTTTAAAAAGATACCATTAGAAAACTTAATAAAAACATCAAGCATGCTATTCTGACAATAACTCAAGTAGCTTGTTCCTATCTAAATTTTTAGAAATAGAGAGTTTACGATGTTTTAAAAAACATTTCAGATTAATGGTGTCATTTAACCCAGGAGGGTTGTCAGAAAAAAGTTTTATCTGCCATAAAACCTCTCGTTGCTCTACGTAATTCCTGAAGTCACCAGCCCTACAGTCATGTGTACATATTTCTAACACAGTAAACATAAATTTTTTAAAATTAATGCAAACAGTTGAATGTCTGAATAAAGCATTATTATGGTTTTTTTGTCTTAATAGCATACAAATGTTCTTTAATGCGTGTGCCCAAGCTTCTAGTGGTCATGCCAACATAGAAAGCTGGGCACACAGAACATAAACCAATGTATATAAGCCCACCACTTGTACAATTAACATAACTTGGCACTTCTAAAATCCTGTCAGAGGTTACAACGTTAATAAACGGACCTTCAGAAATGAAACGACAAACAGTACAATTTTCACACCTAAACATCCCTTTTCTATTGTTGTTACTAAAAATGGGTAGTGCTTTACTAGTACTAGCTCTCTCTAAAATAGTTTTCAACGAGTTGTTTTTACGGAACACAAAATTGGGTTTACAACCCACTACTTTGGTGATGTCCTGATTCCCTTTAATAACTTTCCAATTGTCCTCTAGTATCTTTTTAATCCTGAAGCAGTCTGAGCTCATTTCAAAAGAGCAATAATGTTCTGTGTTAACTTGGTTCCTGGCCACTGCATTAACTTCAAATTCCTGGTTTTGGTTCTTAATGAAACCTTTTGTCAATATTGGTGGAAAAAACGAATCACGTTTATTAAAAACCTCAGTTCCTGTGTTCATTAAAAAATTCTCTTCATAGCCCCTAAGGCTAAATAGGTACACAATATGATGAAATTCGTGTAGAACGTCTATCTCTCTAGTGGTCATACGGCTGGCTCTTATAAATTGTCCCCTGGGGATGTTTTTAATGATGTACTTTGGATGTCCACTAGAAAAATGTAAATATCCATTGGTAAAAGTTCTTTTTCTATGTATTTTGCTTTGAAAACAATTATCAACAGAATCCCACCAAAGATGCACATCCAAATAATTAATAGTTAATCCTACATCACCCAGGGTGAATTGAAGGAAATCCAACCTGGAGTTAATTTGGTGTACCATATTGTCCACACTAGTTTTGTTACCCTCGATGATAAAAATGAGATCGTCAATGTATCTACCGTAGAATAGTATTTTAAATTTGGTGTTTAGAGTGGACAAAACCTCTTCCTCCCACCAAGCCATGACTGTATTGGCATAAGCTGGGGCAGCTGGAGAACCCATAGCAACCCCACGTTTTTGCCTATAGTAAAGGTTCCTAAATAAGAAAAAATTGTTTTCCAAAATAATGTCCAGAAATCGACAAACTAAAGAAATCTGAGAACTGTTTAGAAGTTTCTTCGAAACTAAAAAACTTCGTACCGCTTCTACTCCGTCATTGTGGGGTATACAGGTATATAAAGAATTGACGTCTAAGGTAAACACAATATGTTTAGTAGGATCAAAAATCTTTTTCTCTTGAAAGGTTTTTACCTTGTCCAGGAAATGCCAAGAATCTTTTATGAAAGATGGTTGGGTTTCTAATAAAGGCCCCAATATAGTATCTATTATTAAAGAAATGCCCTCTGTGACGGAGTGTGGGGATGACACGATTGGACGTAAAGGAGGATTTATAACGTTTTTGTGGGTTTTGGGAATTCCAAAAATAACCCCGATCTTAGGGTCATCAACCACACAAAAGTTGTAAAGACTTAAAGTGATTTCACCACACATTAAAGCATCATAAATATAAGAATGCACCTTATTAAAACATTTCATGATATCAAACAGTGCAATTATCTCATATTCACAGGTGTTATCTAAAATGTCCGACATTTTCTTGTAGTAATCATCATGCTTCATAACTACTATGTTTGAACCCTTGTCACTTTTCATAAATCTAAGCGTGATTGCTAACTCCTTTAGATGTTTTAGTGCTTGTCTTTCTGAATAATCTAAATTGTTGTGATAAAAGTTTTTTCTTTTGAACAATGAATTCACATCTTTAATACATAATTCCTCATAAGACTTAATTGTGTAGTGTAAGTTAGGAACAAAACTAGAAGGTTTACTAACTACCTTATGGTTTTCAAAAATGCCGTGCATCAAAAAAGACAGATTAAGTTGCCTGGTAAATTTTTTGATGTCTACAATAGTTCTACTGTAATCAGCCTTCTGACTGGGAATGAAGTTTAAGCCGTATTTTAACACAGACAGTTCAACCTGGGTAAAAGAAAAATCAGTTAAGTTAATGATACCAAAGTCCTCTGTACAGTCAGTTATTCCTCGTCCCCTGACGAACTTGAGCCCAAAAAAGTCCTGCTTCTAGTCAGCACTGAACTCTTACCAAAGGTGTTGGAACTGTTCTTTTTAGAAGAACCGTCAGTTGGTAAAGTCAATGCTTTGTCTTTGTTGTTAGCAGTAATGGCCACAGGATCAGTAGAATTACTCAGGTGGCCATCAGATGATTTGTTTGTAACAACAGTCTTATTACAGTCCAAAGGCCTGTCAGAATTAGTGCCTGGTTTAGAAAAAAACAGAGCAAGACATCAAAGGTGGAAAAGACACATTGTAGTCGGAACTACTGTTAGTAAATGTGACAGCGTGGTTTTGAAAACGCTTATATGAAGGTAAGGAAGAACTACTAGGCTGATGAACAAAGTTAGACCTTTGTTTTTGCGCCGTGGAGTTACGAAAACCAGGTACAAAATAGTTGTAAGCTACTTTCTGATCGTAAATGTTGATATCACGATCTAGTTTTGACTTCTTTCTCATAGTGACTTCATTGATGTGCAAGTCTAATTCACTAGTTAAGTGAACAAAAATAGTTCTAAAACGGCTTTCCGAAAGCCGATGCTTAATGAAATCCTCAGCTTCTTTAATCTCTCTGGTTAACATAGACATAGTGGCAGCGTGTAGAGTACTGTAAGGCAAGTTAAAGGTGTATACCATTTTCCCCACTGTAGTGCCATCCTAGAGTTACTATATATAATTGGGGGGCACAGACCCCCACATTAGGAGGCAAGTAAGTCATTTTTTAATTCTGGAAAGGGTTAGTTACTGGTGTTCTAAGTGTGCTTGTCTTTGTTTTAAGATATAGTATGTTGCAATTCAGCATTGTAAGCTGTCAGTGAAATGGGAGTCAGTCAAATGAGTTGTCAGTCAAATGAAATTTAGGTCAAGGGAAGTAGACCCATATATAATATTTATTTACTAGACATGGACGACAGATGTGCAAGAATGCACAGTTCGTTGGGCTGGGGAATATGCCTCTCACCAGTTTTGTTTGATCTCCGTTTTTATACTCAATTAGCAGGGATATAAGCCCCCCCCCCCCCCCCAAAAAAAAACATTTTTTTTTTTTCTCAGACTGGGTTTACACCTCTAACTGGTAATACCATTTCTCTCCACAGAAACAAATGATCTCAATGAAATTCAGTGGATTTGGCTTTTCTCTTAGAACTATATTTTGTTCCACTAAGGTAATCATGCTACCACCTACCACTAGGGTAATCATGCTATCAGAGTCTAATGTCCTCTGATGTTCTTGTTCATCTGCTTTTACCAAGCACTTTATCAGTTCTACACTAGTGCAATAACTGAATGCGGTATCGACCAACTTGGTTATAACTCGATTGCATTACATATCCTCTTCACTCCCACCCCAGTTCTTTAGTAGCTGGTTTGGAAGACCTCATCTTATTTTCCCCATACAATGTTTGCCATAATTTTATTTATTTGCATTTAGTCCAATGGGCCTAAGAGTCCATTTTCAGTGGAGGCCCAGGGAGACGAGCTCCACAGGTAACACGAAACAGAAAACACACAATAGATACGATCACAAGCACATAATATAAAGGAAATACATTTGGGATAAGTAAATTGCTGGAGAATACACAGCAATAGTATGACATGAAGTAAATACAATTGGAGTAAGTTTGTTACAGGGCTAGATACAGTTGGAGTAAGTTCTTTGCAGGGCTATATACAGCATAGTGAAGCATTTTAAAATGGAATCAGAATCAGATAACAAAATGACTTGATTCAGAACATGACGTAACATTTCTATCAGGTGAATTGAATTACAAAATGACACATGATTCTACACTGCATAAAAATAAAATGTTAACAGTGGTTACTAGTGAGGCTTACACCTGGCCTTAGTATAGATAAAACAGCGTAAAGTAGCAAGGCATTGCACCTTGTATTAAGTGTATTACATGTCCAATATGAGTACCTATGTTAGGTAAAGGCTGATTGTGATTTGAGGGAAGGAGACGAGGTGCAGGTACAGTTCCACTTGGAAGACAAAGTTTTTAGAGAGGCTTTGAAAGTGCCAGGATTTTTTGTAGTTCTAATAGTCAAAGGTAGGGCATTCCAGGCCTTGGCTACAGAGCATGAGTGCAGAAGCTGTCCAGCAGACAGGAGTGGTTTATAAATCGGCAAAAGGTGTTGATTCTCTGATCTGAGAGCCCTATTTGGTTAGTAAGCCATGAAAATCTGAATAAGGGCAGGGTAGTCTTATGGTTTAAAGATTTTTTGTGGGCTGTATTCAGTTGTAGGCAGGAGAGGTAGTGAGGCAGTTCAAGCCAGTTGAGATAGTGAAGAGCAGTAGAGTGGTGGGTAAAATGTTTGGTATTAGAGGCAATTTTAGTAACGTTGTTTTAACAAGCGAGAAGTACACCATAGAGTAGGGAACGTATTAGGTAAGTGGAATTAAGGACTTGTTTAGTGGAGGGGCTAAGAAAGTTTTTGTGCCTATAGAGGATTCCAGCATTTGGTGGGTGTTGCTGATGCTGTGTTTTATGTGTATGTCGAATAAATACTCCTAGCAGTTTTGTCTGAGTAACGACCTCCATGACTGTGTTGCTTTGTGAGAGTATAGTATACTGGGCTTTAAGGGTGATAGACTTCTTAGGTGTGAAGGCCATGAGTTTTCGTTTTGGTAGGGTTGAGGGAAAGGTAATCGTTGCATCTATGTCTCAGTAGTAGTGAAGGCTGACTGAGTTAGTTGTTTGGTTATGGAATTAGAGGTGCATATAACTGTCGAGTTATCATCGTATTGACTTAGAGAGGAGTAGACACTATTAATAAAAATGCTGAATAAGAAGTGTCCTAGAATAGAACCTTAGGGAACTCAAGTAGGGTTATTGAGATATAGGGAGAAGGAATCTTGTAATTTGAAAGCCTGTTGTCTGTCAGTAAAATAACTACAGAACCAGCTAAGGGAGGAGAGAGGCCAATGTCAGACAGCTGGTTTAGAAGCAGGGGGTGAGAGACAGTATCAAAAGCTTTTGAAAAGTCTAGGAATAGAGAGGAGACAATTTTTGCCTGAGTCACGAGCTCTGTTGATTGTGTCCATGAAGGATATGAGGGCAGTTGTGGTTCTGTGACCTTGTCTAAAGCCATGCTGTGTGGGAGAGGAGATTTGGTTGTGAAGAAGAAAGTGTAGGATTTGAGTACAGATGCACTTTTCTAGGATCTTACAGATTGGAGAGAGAATGGCAATAGGTCAGAGGTTTGAGATATCAGAATTATTGCCTCCTTTATGAAGAGGAAGAATATAGGCTTTTTTTCCAGATTTTAGGGACATATTCTTGGACAGATCTGTTTAGAAGGATGGCTGTAGAGTAGGCAATAGATTCAGCAGCTAACTTTAAGAATTTTATAGGTAGGTTGTCAGGAGCATTAGTGCACAGTTTGAGCTTCAAGTCTTTTTACTGTGGAGGTTGGGATGGATACAAAAGTGAATATACATGTAGAGCTGGTAGAGTGGAAGGTATACTGGAAGCAGTATGACTGGGTACTTTAGACGGAGTAGCAGGGTTCATGGGGTAATGAGATTGGGGAAAGGAAGCAGTGATGTGTGCTATAGCATTAATAAAGTGACAATTAAAGATGCTGGCTATTTCTATTGGAGTTTTGTCATGATGAGGGCATGGGTTACTCTTTTTGTAGCTGGATTTAGTAATGGTGTTACAAAATTCCACAATTCCTTTGGTTTTGACTTGTAGTCATTCTTAAATTTCGTATAGTGATTTTTCTTATCTTTGACTAGTATTTTTACCTGGTTTCAAATTTGTTGGGAACCATAATTTCCGGCTCTTGTCTCTGGATTTCATCATTTCTTTAGTAGCTTTAGTCAGCCATGGGGCATGATTCATTCTAGTTGAAGAGGAGTGAGGCTGTTTAGTATATTAAGAAATGTTGAACTGAAGTGCTGGACTGTCTCATCTAGAGGAAGGATTTGTAGCCTGCACCAGTTAATCTTCTGTAGGGTATCAAGTGAAGTTCACAGGGTTGAATTTAGTTAGGTACTTTATTAGTTTGTACTGATGTGGCTTTTAAAATGAGGGAACAGTGCAATAAGTAAAGGCAGGGAGGTGGTTGCTAAGGGAGTTTGGGAGAGTACCAGCTGAAGAGACTTTATTAGGGTCATTGACTGCAATCCAATTTAAAATGGAGCCACAGCTATTCTTAGTGGGTCGGTTGAGGACATGATGACCTGAGTGAAGTTGAATAGCTTGATATTTAAACAGGGAGTGTTAGGGCAAAGATCTAGCCAGTTAATATTTGTCACCAAGTATAATGGTTTCATTATTGATACTGTTGGAAATCCATGCGAGAATTTCCTCCAATAAGTGAATGCTGTTACCTGGGTGTATATGCAGGACTATAATACATATTTATTTTACAATTGTTCATGTTAAGGAAGGAAATAAGAATTTTGGCAGTGGTAAATTGGGGTATGGGCTTAGTGTATGGTACGATATTATAGGAGGAGGGAAATAGTAGTGCAACACCCCAACCCTTTTTGTGTGGTCTGTCAGATCTTATGGTAGCAAAACCAAGTGGGAGAAGCTCATTGTCTTTATGGTTTTAGCCAAGTTTCAGTAGCTGCAATGATGGCCAGTTGAATATCAGTGAGCCATGTGCAAGTGTGGGATTTTATTATGGAGTTTTGTAAGTTTAGTGTGACCATATATAAAGGATTTGTGGAATTTTCTGATGGTGGGTTGAGTAGGGTTAAGGACTGAGGGGGGGCCCAGGACTGGGTGGATGTCTCCAAATAATGGTAAGGTGGTTAGTCTGAAGTAGTAATTCTGAAAATGGTGTTTCATGAATGGCTTTGTAAAGTAGGTTTGAAGTTTTGTGGTAGAAATATGTGGTATAAATATTTGGCTATGGTCTAGTGGGAATATTTTTATTTTGTGTAGCAGTGAGGGTGTTATATGATGGAGGTGTTATATGATGGAGGCTAGGAGATGTGTCTGAGAAACTTGCAGACATTTTAGCTAGGTTAGTTAATGGAGATGTGTACTTTTGTCTGCATGTATGATTTGGCAAAATTTTATGCCGGATGCCCTTCCTGATGCAACCCTCCCAATTTATTCAGGCTTGGGACTGGCACAAAGAAATGCACTGGATTTTGCATCCCCAAGGAGGACAAGGAGACCTGCTGGTGGAATGAAGAAGTACAGGAGAGTATACAGAGAAAGAGGTTGGCGAAGAAGAAGTGGGATTGTCAGAGAGATGAAGAAAGTAGACAAAAGTATAAGGAGATGAGATGCATGGTAAAGACAGAGATGGCAAAGGTTAAGGCGTATGACGAGTTGTATAAAAGGTTGGACACTCAAGAGGGAGAAAAGGACCTGTATCGATTGGCTAGACAGAGAGATTGAGCTAGTAAAGATGTGCAGCAGGTAGGGGTGATAAAGGATAATGAGGGAAACGTACTCGCAAGCGAGGAGAGTGTGTTGAGCAGATGAAAAGAGTACTTTGAGGGGATGATGAGAGGGAGAGAAGGTTGGATGATGTGCGGATAGTGAATCATGAAGTGCAGTGGATTAGCAAGGAGGAAGTAAGGATAGCTATGAAGAACGAAAAGGCTGTTGGTCCAGATGACATACCTGCAGAAGCATGGAGGTGTTTAGGTCAAATGGCAGTGGAGTTTTTAACCAGATTGTTTAATGAAATCTTGGAAAGTGAGAGGATGCCTGAGGAATGGAGAAAAAGTGTTTTGGTTCTGATTTTTAAGAATAAGGGTGATGTGCAGAGCTGTAGTAACTACAGAGGGATTAAATTGATCAGTCACAGCATGAAGTTATGGGAAAGAGTAGTGAAAGCTAGGTTAAGAAGGGAGGTGATGATTAGTGATCAGCAGTATGGTTTCATGCCAGGAAAGAGCACTACAGATGCGAGGTTTGCTTTGAGAGTGTTGATGGAGAAGTACAGAGAAGGTCAGAAGGAGTTGCATTGTATCTTTGTGGATTTGGAGAAAGCATATGACAGGGTGCCTAGAGAGGAGTTGTGGTATTGTATGAGGAAGTCGGGAGTGTCAGTGAAGTATGTAAGAGTATGTACAAAGGTAGTGTAACAGCGGTGAGGTCTGCGGTGGGAGTGACAGATGCGATTAAGGTGGAGGTGGGATTACATCAAGGATCAGCTCTGAGCCCTTTCTTATTTGTAATGGTGATGGACAGGTTGACAGATGAGATCAGACAGGAGTCCCCGTGGACTATGATGTTTGCAGATGACATTGTGATCTGTAGTGAGAGTAGGGAACAGGTGGAGGAGACCCTGTAGAGGTGGAGATATGCTCTAGAGAGATGAGTAATGGAGGTCAGCAGGACTAAGACAGAATATATGTGTGTGAATGAGAGGGAGGATAGAGGAATGGTGAGGATGCAGGGAGTAGAGGTGGCAAAGGTGGATGAGTTTAAATACTTGGGATCAACAGTTCAGAGTAATGGTGAGTGTGGAAGAGAGGTGAAGAGAGTACAGGCAGGATGGAGTGGGTGGAGAAGAGTGTCAGGAGTGATTTGTGACAGATGAGTACCAGTAAGAGTGAAAGGGAAGGTCTACAAGAGGGTAGTGAGACCAGCTATGTTACATGGGTTGGAGACAGTGGCATTGACAAAAAGGCAGGAGTCAGAGCTTGATGTGGCAGAGTTGAAGATGTTAAGATTTGCACTGTGTGTGACGAGGATTGACAGGATTAGGAATAAGTATATTAGAGGGTCAGCCCAGGTTGGAAGGTTTTGAGACTAAGCCAGAGGTGCAAGATTACGTTGGTTTGGACATGTGCTGAGGAGGGATGGCAGAGTATATTGAAAAATATGCTAAGGATGAAGCTGCCAGGTAACAGAAAAAGAGGAAGGCCTAAGATAAGGTTTATGGATGTGGTGAGAGGACATGCAGGTGGTTGGTGTGACAGAGCAAGATGCAGAGGACTGGAAGAAATGGAAATAGTTGATCTGCTATGGCGACCCCTGACGGTAGCAGCTGAAAGAAGAAGTTGTTAATGGAGATGTGATTTTTTTAGGGCTTGGAGGGTAGTGAAGTGGGATTCAGAGTTGTGTATTGTAAGAAGAGGAGGAGTGTACAGAGGAGTCGGAAAGGAGATGTGAGGATACCACATGAGTACATGACAGAAGAGAAATAATAGTAGATGCAGGAAGGTAGTGTAATAGATGGAATGGGTGAGGGTGGAGAGAGAAAAGGTATAGATACAAGTTAATAGGTATAATAGCAAGCTGCTCAAAGGGAATAGGGAAGAGACTTGAATTAGATAAAATTAATATGAAGTCTAAGGTAAGTCTGAAGAATGTGTTTATTAAGAGAAGTTTTTTTGAGATAGTTTGAGGTAGTTGTGTAATATTTGCAGTGGAATAGTGAGGGTTGTTCAGAAAAGGAGGAAAAAGGGTCAGGGAAGGTGGGATTGGATGAGCTATTTAGGTAGAATTGTATAGAGGAGTGGCAGAGGTAGATGTATATTATTTAAGGTTAATTGGTGGGAGGGGATTATTTAGAATAAGCTTAGGTGCACTGGGGATGGGTGGGGTTTGGGATGGGGAAGGGGAGCAGTGGGAGCCAGAGCAAAGTGAGGGTGAACGGAGCGTGTTAGATTAGATCCTCATGATAGGCGGGATTAGAAACAGTGTGCCGTGAGTAGTGGCAGAGGGAATTTACTATTGCATTTTAGATGGGGTAAAAAATAGATAAATAGGGCTTATTATTAGGCTAGATATAGGTAGGGAAAAAATCTGGAGAAGTCAGGTGGTTAGAATTTAAAAAAAAAAAGTGCTGGTGGGATAGAATAGTAGCTCAAAATGGCCTATGAAGAATGGAAAAGGGAAAGAAGGATGGGGCTTATGCTCAGTGGTGTGCTTGCAGCCTCACAAAGTTAATTACAGTGGTGAGAGAAATTATAGATGTACATTAGTAGTTGTAGTACTTGTAGTCTGATATTGGCTGAGTTGAGGAGATTTCAGTCACTTTGGGCTGGGCAGGATGAATTGCACACTGAAGATTTAGTTGCTATTACAACCTAGGAAAAAAGGGGAGAATGAAAGGGGATTAGATATGAGAGGTACGACTTGCCTGGGTTTTGCAGACAGTGTATAGAAATATAACGAGGGCTTAGGATGCAGTGAAAGGTAAGCAGATGATAATGGTTATAAAAGTAACAATGAGGTGTACAATAACTATAACTAGCAGAATATTCTAGTAAACAACACCCATTACATCAGATAGTTAATAAAAAAAAAAAAAAAAGTGACCATGAGGTTCATTATCTCAATATGCAATTTAACGCATTTTAGGGCTAGAAATGATAGCAAAAGTTCTGAGATAAACACTACACACAATTGGGTATTCTGAGAAGTAAAGCATAAAACTGCATCAAACATTTAGTAACACCATTCTCCAAATGGAGCAGTAGTAAATTACTGCTTGGCTGGCTGCAAGGTTAGTTTCCCAAATAACTACTCTGTGAATCCGTTTTAGGCAAACAATTAAGACTGTACAACTAGAAGGATATCAAGTATGATGGTGCTTTCTCCAAATGGAGCAGTAGTAAATTACTGCTTGGCTGGCTGCAAGGTTAGTTTCCCAAATAACTACTCTTTGAATCCGTTTTAGGCAAACAATTAAGACTGTACAACTAGAAGGATATCAAGTATGATGTTGCTTCTGGCAAGAGATACATCTGCTTTAAAGTATAATAACAGTAGTACTTCACAGTTAAAAACACACGACCAAGCAAGTACAGGTTATACGGTACTTGCGTATTATTGCAACCAGATTTTTGCTGTTGCGGTAATACGTTTGTTTGCCTAAAAACGAATAGTGGGAGTTGTGTTAAGGTGGAATTTGATGTTTTCAATGGGTATGACTTAGTTTGTCCTTACATTTGGTAAGGTAAATCAACGTGGAGAAGAAGTGAAACTACGAACTGTAAAGTTGATCACACTGCTGTCGTGCCACAGAAAATGAAAGATGGACACCTGGGAAATGTTTGTTTGAACTTCTGCTGTTCTGCAACATGGATTACTTATAAGTGTAGAATATTTTCTTCAGAGAATAAGGCACAGAGACCTGCAAATCTTTTTTGGTAAATTGTTGGATTTATTGTTGCAAACTGTTGAATAGAACAAGGTAAGGAGAATAAGTAAGCGAATATGTATGTGCACACTTTATAAAGTACTTGTACAATGATGCTGTTCTGTTAAGTAGCAGTCCGATAATTTTTTTGGAGTCATTGACAATAATGGTTTATTTTTTGGATTCAGATGGTGTTATCCTTGTGGATACTACTTACTGCTGTTGGGCTGTTTAGTGGATGTACATGCTTGGTCGTGTGTTTTTAACTGTGAAGTACTACTGTTATACTTTATTCATGCTTGGCCGTGTGTTTTTAACTGTGAAGTACTACTGTTATACTTTATATATGCTTGGCCATGTATTTTTAACTGTAAAGAATAACAGTAGTACTTCACAGTTAAAAAAAACTCACAACCAAGCATGTACAGGTTATACATCTGCTTTAAAGTTTAATAACAGTAGTAATTCACAGTTAAAAACACACGACCAAGCATGTATAAAGCATAACAGTAGTACTTCACAGTTAAAAACACACGACCAAGCATGTATAAAGCATAACAGTAGTACTTCACAGTTAAAAACACACGACCAAGCATGAATAAAGTATAACAGTAGTACTTCACAGTTAAAAACACACGACCAAGCATGAATAAAGTATAACAGTAGTACTTCACAGTTAAAAACACACAACCAAGCATGAATAAAGTATAACAGTAGTAATTCACAGTTAAAAACACACGACCAAGCATGTATAAAGCATAACAGTAGTACTTCACAGTTAAAAACACACGACCAAGCATGTATAAAGCATAACAGTAGTACTTCACAGTTAAAAACACACGACCAAGCATGTATAAAATATAACAGTAGTAATTCACAGTTAAAAACACACAAACAAGCATGTATAAAGTATAACAGTAGTACTTCACAGTTAAAAACACATGACCAAGCATGTACAGGTTATACATCTGCTTTAAAGTATAACAGTAGTACTTCACAGTTAAAAACACACGACCAAGCATGAATAAAGTATAACAGTAGTACTTCACAGTTAAAAACACACGACCAAGCATGAATAAAGTATAACAGTAGTACTTCACATTTAAAAACACACGACCAAGCATGAATAAAGTATAACAGTAGTACTTCACAGTTAAAAACACACGACCAAGCATGAATAAAGTATAACAGTAGTACTTCACAGTTAAAAACACACGACCAAGCATGAATAAAGTATAACAGTAGTACTTCACAGTTAAAAACACACGACCAAGCATGTATAAAGTATAACAGTAGTACTTCACAGTTAAAAACACACGACCAAGCATGAATAAAGTATAGCAGTAGTACTTCACAGTTAAAAACACATGACCAAGCATGTATAAAGTATAACAGTAGTACTTCACAGTTAAAAACACACGACCAAGCATGTACAGGTTATACATCTGCTTTAAAGTATAACAGTAGTACTTCACAGTTAAAAACACACGACCAAGCATGTACAGTACACATGACCAAGCATGTACAGTTTATTCATCTGCTTTAAAGTATAACAGTAGTACTTCACAGTTAAAAACACACGACCAAGCATGTATAAAATATAGCAGTAGTACTTCACAGTTAAAAACACACGACCAAGCATGTACAGGTTATACATCTGCTTTAAAGTATAACAGTAGTACTTCACAGTTAAAAAATACACGACCAAGCATGTATAAAATATAGCAGAAGTACTTCACAGTTAAAAACACACGACCAAGCATGTATAAAGTATAACAGTAGTACTTCACATTTAAAAACACACGACCAAGCATGAATAAAGTATAACAGTAGTACTTCATAGTTAAAAACACACGACCAAGCATGAATAAAGTATAGCAGTAGTACTTCACAGTTAAAAACACATGACCAAGCATGTATAAAGTATAACAGTAGTACTTCACAGTTAAAAACACACGACCAAGCATGTACAGGTTATACATCTGCTTTAAAGTATAACAGTAGTACTTCACAGTTAAAAACACACGACCAAGCATGTATAAAATATAGCAGTAGTACTTCACAGTTAAAAACACACGACCAAGCATGTATAAAGTATAACAGTAGTACTTCACAGTTAAAAACACACAACCAAGCATGAATAAAGTATAACAGTAGTACTTCACAGTTAAAAACACACAACCAAGCATGAATAAAGTATAACAGTAGTACTTCACAGTTAAAAAATACACGACCAAGCATGTATAAAATATAGCAGAAGTACTTCACAGTTAAAAACACACGACCAAGCATGTATAAAGTATAACAGTAGTACTTCACAGTTAAAAACACACAACCAAGCATGTACAAGTTATTCACCGGATATCTCTTAGATTAATAAAAAGAGAGTATGCTGCTGTGAGGTCAATATCTACATTTTATAGCCAAAGGCAAGTACAGTACCTTTGTATTTTAATAGTCGCAATTGGAGCCTTTCCACTGATTTTACATATAATTCCAGTAGTAGTGTTTTAGCACACCACCAAACCCAAATAAGTAAAGAGAAAGCAACAGAGGCAGAAAAGATGCACTAAACACTAGCAAAGACTTTTATATGCCGCAGGGCATGCTGGAAGTTGAAAGTGAAAGCAATCACTCACAGAAAATTTGCAGGAAGTCCAGTGGGTTGATTTACCCCTGTGTTGTGACCCTCTCTCTCTCTCTATATATATATATATATATATATATATATATATATATATATATATATATATATATATATATATAATAGACACACACACACATAAATATATATATATACTATATATGTTTGTGTGTGTGATATTAAGCTGCGTATTGTTGTTGATGCTGTGCGACAGTTGGATAAAATAAATATTGTCAAGTCCATTTTGTTCCAGATGAAACTTGTTTTTAATATAGATTTCAACCTTAGGGACCACATGTAGCATCTATCACAGTAAAGATGGATTTGTCCTTTCTTTCCAGTCATTGGATGTTCAAAAAATGACTTCATTGAGCTGCCTTTATACATTAACTTGAGTCCAATTGTTTTCAAATTACATTAGTTCACATTGGTTCATTGATTCATTACAATGTGTTAACCATATTAGAACACTGGTCACAATGGACCATTTTCAGGTTTAGCCTTGGTGCAAAAAAAAAAAAAAAAAGACAAAATATAAGAAAAATTGAGGATGAATGCAAACAGTAAGTAGAACATGAATTGTGCAAATCCTACATGTGTACCAAGGAAGTATGAATAAAATACCATTGTATGGTGTAGTATAAGGTAGTATAGGATAACATTATTATTATATTCTACTTCTTTGTACAGGTCATTATAGTCTGTTTTCTCTTTGAGTTACTTAGAGATCAATTTGACCTGGTCTATAAGGTTTTGTGTGATCCAGTTCTATTTAAAAGTCAATACCTGGAAAGAATGTCAGGGGAAGCTGTCACCAGACTAAAGAACATCATGCTAAAAAATAAATATTACTACTAAAAATGTAACATTTACACTATATAATGTTTTCAAAAATTATGAAATAAGATTTTGCTTACATTTCAGAAGTTCATTTGTTAGTCATTCAGTCATTAACCTCCTTAGGAGACAAGAGAGAGAGATACAGAGACAGAGGACTGGAGAGAGAGATACTGGAACTATATGCATATACAAAAGAGAAAAAATATCAACGTGTGGTTACAGCAGGTAAGCTTCTTGAAGACTGGAAGGCTGTAACTCATGACAAATTAATCTGTGAATCTGGAAAAGTAAAACTGTTCTGACGCTGCCCATGTAGAATAATTAAGCTCCCGTTAGAAATTAGATTTCTAAAACAATAAAACCCATTTGTCGCTCAAAGTTTCAAAAGGGTGAAAAAGAAGACATACTCATGACATGAAATTAATTTGCCAAGAGGGGAAAAAACTTTCCTTCTGACAGTTTCTTTTGCTTGCTAATTCAGCATTGGGAGCAATTATTTTCTTTAAGATGAAAAAGCCATCTGAATGCTCTTCATGGAGGGGGGTGGACGAATAAAGACGCAATTTCTTATTGCTGCTCTTTACTGAGCAATAAAAAGCCTAGATATCTCATTAATATATATGTTCCTCATAATCCAGTTTGAGCATGAACCATTTAAATAGCTGCTGTTTCCACTAGTTAATATTTAATAATGATCATTTTAGCCAGTTAATTTTAACACAAATTGTGTGTGTGTGTGTGTGTGTGTGTGTGTGTGTGTGTGTGTGTGTGTGTGTGTGTGTGTGTGTGTGTGTGATACTTCTTCCTAGTCTATTTCTGCTCCCCTAGATACATATCTACCATTGGTCAGTTTTATATAAACTTCAAATCACCCTCTTCCAAAGCCTGCAGTGACAGCCAGTTTGTATTTTCACAGAAGCATCACCTTACATTCTAGTAATTTTCCCAGTCCAAATTTACACACACATATGAATGGAGTCAATGTCATACCCTGTTTTAATTGCTTAACTTCTATGTCCTGAAAATATTTCTTCTATTGATCTCCTTTACTCCTTGGCTACCTTCATTTATTTCCTTTTCTTTCTTTTAGCATTTCCCTTTCAACTCTCCTGTTATCCTATTTGTTCTTATCTCATCCAATCTCTTGTACATCTTTCTCTCTGGATTTCCTGTTCCCATTTCATTTATCCTTGCGTTTTAAAATGTTTTCTTTATCTTTATGAATATATATCTTCGCCACTGCCTTTTTCTGTTCTCTATGAATTATATACACCAGTCTCCTATGCGTTTTCTTACTTCGTATATATTACTTTATTATCTATGTCAGTTGAATATCTGTAGTCATTTCTTTAATGGTTTGTGGCATGAACTTTATTCTGTTAGGTCTATTTACCCTGGATGAGTTGTCTATACATATCCCCATGATGCAGTTAGAAATATAGTTTCAACTCTTTGTGTACCTTCTGACAAAATCAATGTACTTGTGGAAGGCAAACTGTAAAACAAAGGCAGAACATAAAATGTATAATGCAAAGTCCTTAAAATAGTTTAAGAAATTCCATCTTAGTCAAGTCCTGCATCTGTACTCCACTCTAGCTGCCTCCAAAAAGTAAATATCATCTTTCTGAATAACTTTTCTATGTTCTTGTAGATTGCAAAATAGTGAAATATTTATTTTTGATCTTTCACCACTGACTTTTCTGTATTTTTCTACAGCTGAATGAAATTCACATGAACAAATTAAAATTTGACTGAAACCTCATTTCACTGAATCATATATGACAGAAATACAAAAATACAAAATAAAAAGTTCTTAAATATAGTGAAGCCAAGTGGCAAAACAAAATATTACATGCAATATGCAGTACGTGATGGTGTCATATGATTTCTTTGGCAGTGAGTCTAGAAGATGTATGGATTGACAGTCACCCCTGTCATGTTACACCCTCCTAAATGTATAAACATTTGTTTGTATGCCAGTACCAATTCACTGAGAGTGGTGTGTTTCCCCCATGGTTGAGTGACTGAAAAGTTAATATATAATTAAGGGGATGTGGGGAGTGGGGCCCCACTTTGGGAGTAGGGGGCTTACATCCCTGCAAAAACATTTTATGGTGTACCGTTGTGTAGAATGTTTTCTATGATTTGTGATTCAGTGAAATGAAGTTTGTCAAATGAGAATTTGTTCGTGACTTTTCGGTCAATTTTTCTCAACTATGCGAGTTTGACAACTATATACCTACCACCTGATATACATACTCCTTTGTTATGTATATTCCAGCTTAATTCCTCCTGGATAGCTGTCTTTCAGAACACTTGAGGAATGCTGAAATTATTAAAGTTGTATTGTTTAGAATGAGCATGGCAATTTGCAATAAAACTATAACCACCTACAACTAAGTTGTTGGATTTCTGATGCACAGTTATAGAAATGCTGTGCCTACAAAGAGAAAAACATATTTTATTTGTATTTTCACTAAGAGAGTGGTTCATGCATTGCATTGCATTTGCTAGTTTGCCATTTGAGACCCCTTTCAGTTTTGAGTATTGTCTAACTTTGGCTTGCCTTTCCTAGGTACGACACAGTATCTTAAAAGGCTTCTTGAAAACCCTCAGTACCTATAAGACTGAAACAAAAGTAAGATCATCTGTGGATATACTACAGATTAAGGTGAGTTATATAAAATAAATTCTATTATGATGACAGCATTTCCCTATTGCTACATGCAAGGTATGTTTTGCATTGTGGTATGAAATTACAAATTTTGATAAGGAATTCTCTCTGGTATGGAATATGAGGCTGAATATACAATGCATGCAGACCTGTAGTAGTATTAAAAATACCCTAAGTTTATCCATCCTCACACCAACGAGATGATGGATTGTTGTATTGTAATCCTTTTATTTTTGGCTTACCCATTTTGAAAAGTGCCTGGGTATACCAGCTTCAATCACTATGTAAACTCTATAGAGCATGATTTCCCTATTGCAGTTAAAACTCCAGGGCAAAGAAGTAGTGTTACTTTGTCTTTTGAAAAAATGCATTCTTGATATGCAAGTCTGGTTCACAAAGAAAGAAATACCATGAAGCTGTTGTGCATTATTGGGTCCCCTACACATGATCAAAATTACAGAAAGCTGATTCCTATATGGCCGAGACCATATGATCGACTTTTGAAATTTCGATCATGCAGAACGGGCATCTCTGTATAGTGTGGAATGGAAAGATTACCTTCTGCACTATAGTGTTCATAGGTTAATAGGTTGGTACTAGGTTATCGGCCCTAGGGCCTATACAAGCCTAGCCATAACAATTCTCTGGCTATTTCTTCCCACATTATTTACTTCCCTGGACCCCTATTTAGCAGGGTGACTGATGTGATCCCCGGGGTGATTTTTTTTTCTTCCAACCAGTCAAGGTTCCTTTTGAAGAAGGCCAAAGAGGCACTCTGTTGACATATATGGGCAGTCTGTTCCAGAGTCTGGGGACTCTCTGGGTCAGGAACCTATCCCTCCAGCATGTTTTGTTTATTGTGATGACAAGGTTTAGATCCCTGGAGCGTGTCACTCTGAAGGATTGGGATTTCTTTAAGTGCAGCATGTTCAACAGCTCTGGATTTGACATGGCCTTGTATGTTAAGAAGAGATCGGCTCTGAGTAGACTATATGTGAGAGAGTATAGCTGTAGTTTTTTAGGGTGGTCAGCATAGGGCATCTGCTTTAGGCCTGTGATTCTTTTAGTGAGGTATTTCTGCAGCCTTTCCAGTTGTTGCAGATGTCTTGAAGAGGTACATACCAAATGGGGCATTGTACTCTATAATGGGTCTAATGAGGGATGAGTACAGTGGGACAATGACCTCCTTTTTTCTGGATGAAAAGCTCTTAGTGTTGAGGTGTGCCACATAGGATTTCCTGACTGTTGTGGCAATGTGGTTATCAAAGGTGAGACCACTATCCACCTGTGTCCCTAAATCTCTTATCACACATTCGGTGTTAGTGTACTGCCACCTATGTAGTAATTCATGGGTGTATGTTTTTTCCCAAAGAGGATAACTATACATTTCTTGGCATTGAGCTTGAGCCCATGGGTCTGACACCAAGCATCTGTTTCTGTAAGGCCCTTTTGTAGAATATCCACATCATTTGGGGAGTCAATAATGGCTCCCAGTTTGCAGTCATCTGCAAACTTTGTTAGCCTGAGTCCCTTAGTGTTGGCTTGTACTTCAGAGAAGTAGATGGCAAACAAGAGCAGTCCCAGGACTGAACCCTGAGGTACTCCACTTGTCACTTGTTTGGAGCTGGATTTGGAGTCTGCTACCTTTACAGTGCGGGTTTTGTCAGTAAGCCAGTTGGCAACCTATCGAGTGACATGGGGATTAATGCCCAGCTTAGTAAGTTTAGCTATGATTCCAGAGTGGAAGATGGTGTCAAAGGCCTTGGTGAGGTCCAGATAGACTGTGTGGACCACCTCACCCTTGTCCACGGCTCTGGAGACTGATTTGAAGAAGTCAGTCAGGTTCAGGAGACAAGATCGGCCCATCACAAACCCAAACTGGGTGGGGTCCAGTGTTTGAAGGTTGCCAATGTCTTTGTTTATAAGTTCCATGATAATACGTTTCATGGCCTTGCAAATCAGTCTCGTCGGACTGATGGGGCGGTAGTTCCCGGGATCCAAGGTGGACCCCCCACCTTGTGGAGTGTGATAACTGTAGCTGTGCGCCACTCAGTGGGAATGAAACCTGAGGTGAGGGTATGATTAAACATGACACTTAGGTGAGGTGCCAGTAAATTTTTTAGTTCATGTAGTACACAGCCTGAGATGTCATCTGGTCCCATGGATGCTGTATTCTTAGCTTTGGAGAGTGTGTTTTTTACCTCTGTGCCAAATTCCGGTAATAACGGCCAATCTTCCAGTGTTGAGATGGGCCATTTAGGGGGTGAGAGGGGGGTGAAGTTGGCACTGAATCAATCTGCCAGGATATTGGCAATATCCTTGGGATCAGTATATTTAATGCCATTCTGTCGTAGCTCAGAGCAGATCTGAGCATTGCCATTTAGATTCTTGACATAGTTATAGAATGCCTTGTGGTTGTTTTTGGAATCTTTGGCAATTTTATTTTTGTAACTAGCTTTGGAGGATTTTATGAGGGATCTCAGCTTCTTACTGAGGCTGGTAAGGGAGTTTTTGCCTCCTGGGATTTTCCTCTTTTCTGCAACAGTTTCTTCCTTTTGTTGTAAAGTTTGTTTATGGCAGGGGACCACCAGATTGGCTTCCTTTTTTTTTGGAGGAGAGCATCTTGGTTCTTTTTGGGATGGCATAAGTGGATTTGTTCATACAGTGACTTAGTGTAGGACTCAGCAGTCAAACTTTCAGTTCCTGTCTGCATGGGCGTCATGAAGTTTGTCACTTCTGACTTGAGTAGCATGAAGTTGGCTTTGGAGAAGTTTTTATGGAGGTTTCCTTACTGTAGGGTGGGGGTGGGATGTGGATGTTAAGGGTGATTAGCTTATGGTCTGATCTGACCAACGAGGGGGTGACCATAGGGTGTGGAGCATCAATTTCCCATGTTGGTAATGACCAGGTCTAGGATACTGGAGCCCCTGGTGGGACTATGGATTTAGTTGATCCAGGGCATTGGAATTTATGAATTCCAAGAACCGTTGGTCTAAGGTGTTGGTACACAAGTAGTTTTCCCAGTTAATGGCAGGTTAGTTGAAATCACCCAGTATTAGGTTGATTGGTTGTATCTTAATATTTTCCAGTATGTTTAGAAAGGTGCAGACAGAATCTTGGGGCATGGTGGGGGATCTGTAGCAAGCTACAATTTGTATTGCAGTCTTACCTAGTGTTAGTTGCACCTGGAGAATTTCAGATGCATTGTGTTGGGCAACTAGCCTGATGGTGTGAATATCCTTGGTGAATATGGACACTCCTCCACCTTTTTTTCAGTTTTGGTTTGGTGGCCGAAAAGTGTGCTAAGAGTTGTAGCCTGGTATTGCAGGGGTGCTCTCTGGAGTCTTGAACCAGGTCTCAGTTACTGCACAGATATCAATGTTCTCCATTTTTAGGAGTGCCTCGAGAGAGTGCATTTTGAGGTTTAGACTTCTAGCATTGGGTAGCATTACCTTTAGATTTTGCATGCTTATACCTGTTACGGTGGTGGTATTGTCCTTTGAACTTTACCTAAAAAAGGCATTATAGGGGTGGCAAGAGCCTATGCCAGTAACCTGAATCCCAGGGATAGACAGGTGCACACCATCTCTGACAAAGCATCATGGTCTGTCGATTATGTCTTCCCAGGCAGACAGATACTGGATCACCTTTGAATGACACCAGAAGCTTAGCCGATTGTTGAAGTCCATCATTTTGTCCTTATATTGTGGTATCATTCTGGGCGAAGGCAGGATGCTACTCAGGGCTAGGGTCATACCTGCCTGGGCAATGTGATCCGAGAGCTCTTCCATGTCTCTCTTCATGTAGT